>NC_056737.1:630462242-630759742 GCF_019279795.1 Protopterus annectens | reverse complement strand
CATATCTGTTAAAATTTCAGAGCTTGGGCCACTGGCAGTCTTTTTTTTTTTTTTTTTTTTTTTTTTTTTTTTCGTGGTTGCAATATGAATTTAGTTTTTTCGTGGTGATAATGCATAATGGATCTAATTTAACTGATTTTACTTTGTGGCTCAAAGCCAGTTGAGTAACTTGCCTTTACTGTAGACTTCTTCCTTTGACTCTTGTCTTGATGAGGCCTCCTTGTTTGGAGTTCATATCTATGTAAAGAGGTCTGTGGTAATGTGTTCTGAAGGTGATAAGGTATATTATAACACCGACTTGGTTTGTTAGACAGCATATAGATGTGCATGGGGCAGGGGCATGTAAAACTAGTAAGTGGATATTCTCAACTGGTGAGACATTCCTGATGCATTCCCTATTGATAGGTTTCTGTATCCCACCTATTTACTTATGTAATCACCTTTTAATGTATATAATTTTTCTAAACAGGTTTAAGGTATTTGCCGATTTTGAAGAATATGTGAAGGCCCAGGAGAGAGTAAGCAAGTTGTACAAGGTAAGAGTATTAAGGTGTATGAATCTCAAATTAAAATCTTTCTCAATGTAATTTATAGCCAAGGTATTTGTCATGAACAAATTACAGCCTTACTAATGGTAAGATCAGACACCCATTTTCTGAGGGAAAACCTGTTCCAGCTGACAGCCACCATAATTATGTAGAAAATGTACAAGTATTGTACTCGCTGATCTCTTATGCATTGCATGAGAAGTTTGTCCCTGGGTTACTATACTTTTGAAACATGTTATTTCTGTACAGAGTTGCCTGTAGGTTTAAATCCATGGATTAAAAGAAATTCAGTTGGCTCAAGACAGGATGTGATAGCACCACCTCAGAGAGTGACCTTGAGCAAGTCTTTAATGAAGGATTTTAGCAGTGGTGGAGACCTAGGTTGAGCAATGAGGTGATGAATACAGCGTGTGAAGGACAGAGCGTGGGAGTAAGGTGGAGAATATTGTGGTTAACTGCATTGAATGACATATGTGATGTAGCTAATGAGGGAGTGTAACCTGATGAGCAGCAGTAGTAGAGCAGAGGCCAAGGAATGCTTAAAATGACCTACACTGAGTGGAGGTTGGGTATAAACTGGGATGATGTAGGGACTGTGTTCAGGTTTTGGGTACATACTTGGTGAGGTTAACTGTCCAAGGGATTTTGTGGTTATAAATGTCTAGTTCTGCTCATCATAGGTCACAGTTTGGGAGTTGAAGGAGGATAGTAGTGATGGCTGGGCAAAAGGAGAGGCATTTTCAGGGAGCAGCTGAGTGCGTCTAATGTTGGTGCAGAGCAGTGACCACAGGTCTTGCCATTTTATAACATTGTTTTAACTTTTATTTTTGGGAGACCTGGAGATAGGTTTGGATAGAAGCATGCAAGAATGAGGGGAGTGGATATGGGATTACTAAAGTTACTTTAGAATTAGTGAAAGTTCTTTTCCTTATCGCATACCAATATTGTTTATTCTATATATATGAAGGCCAGACTTGGTCTGACACCTAGCAGTATGAGACTACACAGTCATTTTAGTAAAATTCTGAATTCATGGCTATACCATCTAGGAAAGAAGCTTTTTGGATTGCATAGAAGTTGACTTAATGGACTTAGTAAGGCATTCAGTTTGCAGCTAGGAGATTGTCAGAGGAGAGTCATGATATTGTATGCAAGTGTTTGTTTAAAAAGCATGTCAAGATACTGAGCAGAGGGCTTGAGAACCTCAAGGTACCCCTGTGCTGACTGGTGGAGAAAGGGAGAGCTTTAGTAAGCCATCAGAGTGTGACTGCTACTGGACAGACCCCTTGAAAACTGAAGCTAAGTCTGTTAACACTTTATCCAGCTATTGAAAGGTTGACACATTTGCCTTGTGTTTTATTGGTGTCTGAATAAAAACAAACGTTTCAATGTTGCAGTCCTGATTTCCTGCCATGTAATACATTGGCCGGCCTGACTACCAGAGTAAAAAATCTCCCTCCTTAGGCTGGCAGATGTTCTATCCAACATCAGTATGCTTGAGTATATAGGGAGCCAGCCAATGCCATGATATGTCTCCTTGCAGTCACTGCACAAAGCAGTATTTCGGTGAGTGAGTCAGATGCAGACACCAGAGAAGTTATCTGAAAGCTTAGTACCCTTTTGGGGCACACTTTCTTGCTTTAACCCATATCAGATGAGGTTAACAATTCTCTGCTATGGCAAGCAAATCCCACACAGACTTCTGTTCACAATCACCTGTCTAGGCCCTGATCATGACATTTCTAATAGTTACTTCTGTGCCAGTTTCACATCTAGGGCCATCAGGCATAGGGTCGAGATCTTAGCCAAACATCTTAGTCTCTCACCTACTTCACATCATCCGATGGCATCTGCTGGTTGTCCTGAGGTTGAGCTCCCCAAGTAGGATGGTTAAGGGGGGAAAAAGACCCAAGCTGAGGGCCTCTGACAGTCATTCTCAGTCTGCCGGTCCCCCAAGGCTTTTTATTGCTGAGGAAGTCAAGGTGCTTTCACAGCCCCCTTTTGTGAAGTGGTGGCAGAGGCCTCTGTAGGCAACTGGAGTCAGTGTTGGGTCTGGGGTCGCTCAGGAGACCCCTGCGTCTGAGCGATGTTTTACTGGCAAAATCCTTTTGCAGCGTCCGCCTACATCTGCTCATACTTGGAGACTGGAGTCGGGGTTGTGGGCATACCTAGGCCCAAGGCCAGAGCTACTTCTAAGGGTTCAGTCTGTGCCTAGACCTACTAGCTCCCATGTACAAGTATATCAGTAGACCTGGTGAGGTAAGCTGAAGACTGTCTTTAGTCAGAGCTACGCAATCTCCTTTGGAGCCTTCCCCAGGTAAAAGGAAGAGGGATACCACCTCTGAAGGTTTGAGCCTCCTGATTCTGAGGATCCTGACTAGGAGGAATCTGAGGTTGGACTCTTAATTACTAATGAAGATTCAGATTCTAGAGTCTGCATCTTTGCCTCCTAAAGACATCACCTTTTGGGGAAACTCCATGCCATGAGGGAACATTTCCAGTGTGAGGCCCGGGAATACCCACAATCGAGGATTAGGGAATTTCATATCCTCCAGAACACAAGCCTTTGGTTATCCCAACAGTGTTAGAGATTGTAGAGGCTGTTTATATGAATTATTGAATTCAGATTCTTTTCCTCCAGTCCCTCAAACCAGATGGGTTCTACATGGTGCTGGACTTGCATAAATACCTCCTCAAGAATCCTGATGACCCAGCGGTTCAGTCCAGGACCCAAAGGAGCAAGGGCTAGCTGTTCAAAAATTCCTTTACCAGCTGACAAAGGTTCCTTGATAAGGGCCCTCATGGCTGAACCTAACTGCCAATGTCATGTGATTAAATACAGACAAACTTGTATCAAATGAAGCAAAAGATTTCTTCCGTAGAGGACTAGAACATTTCCAAAGAATTGTTTGACCTCTTGTCATTCCAGATCCCAGGTAGCGAGGCACTCTACACCGTGGCTGTGATGGTATGGAAGCCTCCAGCTGAGCTGCAGTCTCTAGTTCTGTCATTAGAAGGCATGCTTCACATGGTCTGGAAGGGTCTGCTCACCAAGCAGTCTGTCCTGCTGGATGCACCCCTGGACATAGACTTCCCCTTTGGTCTAAAAGCTGAAGCTGTGTTCAAAAAGAAGCAAAATCTATACAGACTGTTTTGTTAGACTTCCAAGTTCCTACTCCTGAGTCTTAGTAGGAATTCCCACTAAACACTGGTCCTTTCCCTGTCTGTCAAAACCCCAGAGATAAAGACTTCCAAAGACTGCACTAATTGCAAAGCCCCAGGCAGCGGCGGTCCTCAAACCCCCAAGGCAGGTGAGTTCCAGGCCACAGGGTTCTGGTAGAGTAGCAGTGACTCTCCCATTCCCCTCCCCCTTGCACTCGCTCTCCCCCAAAAAAGGTAGTAGGAAGACTAGGACGAAGGCTATCCCTGTTCAAAAGAAAATGGGTCCCTCATCACTTTAGAATAGTGGGTTCTGAATATCATCTAAATGTTTACAGGATCTCTTTCAAAGAGCCATTAAGATACTCTGGTTTCCAAAATCGGACTCCCATTCTCAATTTGTGTTTGCATGGCTCAGTGGAACAAGTCCCACAAGTCCCAGAACACCGAAAAGGAAAGGGGATCTAAGGCTTTCTGGTTCCCAGAAAGGAAGGCGGCTGGCCTATTCTAGATCTCTCCAATCTCTATGTCCTTGCTGGTACCAAAATTCAATGTTGACTCTTCAAAAGCTTCTACCCACGATAGTGCCCCAGGCCTTATTTGTCACCCTGGATGCAAGCTATGCTTACTTGTACATTCCTAGAGAAACTGAGCAGAAGTTTATTTCAGAGCTGGTACCAGTCGCTTATCTGCAGTGCCTTTTAAGAACCCTGGGAGCAGTACATGAGCCAGAGTACTTGGCCACCCTGTACAGAACATGGAGGGGGGGGTTCAAGTTTATCCATCTAGATGACTGCCTTATTCAAGCTGCAAGTCTATCAAAGCTCCTTGGGGGGATGTAGCCTTTACTCAACCTGACCTCCTTTGGGTTTAGCATAAATCTACGCAAATCCAACACAGACAAATCCACTAGGATACATTTCCTGGGAGCTCTTCTGGAGTCTTCCTTCAAAAGGCCTTTCTCGTGGAGTGTCCTTTCTGACTCTGCTTCCAAAACATCATGCAGAGACCGTTCCGGTCAGCCAGGGAATTTTTCAGAGCATTAGGATGCACAGCATCTACTATCCTCATTCCTCTCACTAGGCTACACATGAGGAAACTCCATTGGTACCTGTGTGTGGTGCCAGCACTCGGTGACCTGAAATTCGGCTGATCCCTTGCCTTGAGGACAAATTTGCATGGTGGGCACAGGCTTAACCACAGAGCCTGGGGCTCATTTTCAACACCTTCAATCCCAAGGGAAATGTCAGGTCTGAGACTAGCACAAACTGGAAAGAACTGATTCAAAAGGGCACAGTAGCTTTCAAAGAAAAATGGAAACCAGGAGTCCTGTTGGGCAGAACACAGTACCACTGTCTTGTGATGCATAAGGAGGCAGTCCCTTTTTTAGTCTGTCTACTAGCTATGCAGATCTGGGGCAACTGTGGGTTTGCACATGGCACCAATACTTTTTCAAGGGGTTCAAAACACTCAAGCAGATCACTTCCGCAGGAACTTGATGGATCCCCATGAATGGCATCTGCAACAGGAAATGTTTCTCAGCATAGTCCAGAAATGGAGAACCCTACAAATAGACCTCTTTGCCACCAAAGAAAATGCTGTACTAAAGATTCTTTTCCAGGAGAAAACTGCTCACAGCCTGGAAGACTGATGCTTTCTCCTTCCCTTGGACCCATTTCTTTTTATGCGTTTACCCTCCCTGCCTCTTCCTCAGGTTCTCCTAAAACTCTGGGGGTGAGGCATGAGTAATCCTGATAGCACCAGACTGGCCCAAGCAGCACTGGTATCCTCTGCTACTAAATTAACCAACAAAAATCTGGCAGTTAACTCTGTACCTTCTGACTCTGGACAGGAGGTTTGTGCATCCCAATCTGCCAGCTCAACTTGGATAATCTTCCAGCATCCATCTGAGCTTGCCCTAAGCAAACCATTTGGACCTTGAGAATGGCCAGAAGGCTTAGTACTAGGAATTTTTTCTGACAAGTGGAAAAGATTCTCCATATAATGTTGGCAGAAAGGCCTCAATCCTAATTCAGCTAATATCTAATCCATTTTACCTTGCTTGGCTAGCCTGATGGACACTATCCTTTTCCATCAAAAGTCATGCCTCTGCAATTTTAGCCAGATCTGTTCCTCCTCTTTTCACACCCCCTGCTGTAAAAATTCATTAGGGGGACTATCTAGATCATACATGCCAGGAGGCAGTCCACACCTCCATGGGACCTAATTTTTGTTCTGGAAAAGTTTCTGCTGACCTAAAATTTTTTAACTTAAAAGACCGCCTTTTTAGTCACCTCAGCTAGGAGGATCTCTGAGCTGCTATTTCTCATGGCAGTGGAACCCTTTTTTCATATTCCACCCAGACAGTATCCCTCAGGACTAACTCATCCTTTATGCCCAAGGTGGTCACAAACCCATCCTTGAAGCAAGCCGTACACCTGCCCATCTTCCCCAACCCTCAACTGGGGGAGAGAATCCATTCCTTGGATGTGCATAGACTGCTCTGCTACTTGACTGAACTTAATATCTGATCAGCTCTGTGTCCTTTGCCACGGGCTCTGAAGGGAAGCCAGGTTCCAAACGGACCATTTCCAAGTAGGTATCTCACTATTTCCTTTTGCTACAGCCATCATGGTGAAAAGCAACCTGAAGCTGCCAGGACACTTTCTGCTAGGGCCACTGCTATCTCTGCTGCCTTCTTAAAGGGAGTTCCTACCAAAGACATTTTTGGAAGCTGGTACCTGGTCATCTGTGCATACCTTTGCCGAACACTACCACTTGGCTCTTCAGGTTTAGAGCAAGATTTGCCATTGCCATCCTACAGGGCATCTTTTCCTCTCCATAATCTTCCTTCCACCCTCCTCACTTTGCGTTTGCAACAGTGAAACGCAAAGAACATAGTACAGTTGTGTCCACTTGCCATAAATGTAGATGTTGGAATTAATTCCCTGTTGTAGTCTCTCCCTCCCCCCTTTGCCTACAAGACCCTTGCTTATTCATCCTGGAGGCTCCTACATTCTACTGGGAAAGAAAATAGTGTCTGCTGGCTCCCTGTATACCCAAGCCTAATGATGCTGATGTTGGATAGGAAATCTCCCAGACTGAAGAGGGAGATTTTTACTCTGGTAGTCGGGCCAGCAAAGGGCTTGCATGGCAGGAAATCCCACAAGTCAGGACTGCAGCAATGAATACACACCATCTACATTTATGGCAAGTGTACACAGCTGTACTTTGTGGTGCTGTGGGCTGCTTGATCCCATGTTGAGAATTCTTGCAAGAGAGGGGGGACTGTATGGACACTTCTAGTAGTTTAGAAAAGGGCGGCAGTATAGCAGGTCTAATTCAATCCCTCTCATTATGGAGAGGGATAATGTAGAATTTTTCCAGAGGGATAGGCTTCCTGTAGAGGCATGTCTATTACAATAGAAACTGGGTAAGCAATGGAACTGGTAGTTAACTTAAGGTACTCTGTAGGGAGGTTGCCATCAAAAGGTGAACCAGGTTCCAGTAACTTGGGTACATGGCAAACACTGGACTGGTTTTAATACAAAGAAAAAGGTTGTAGAGGAGCCCTTGGTGAGGGCAACTTTACTTTCTATGAAATAAGAATTTGAGATGGTGTCTTAGATTCTGGGTGACTATATAAATGGTTTTATCCTAGGATGTACAATGGCTTGGAGATTCAGAATTTTTTTTTTAATTTTACTTCTGCAAGTGTCACTAATATTGCTTCTTAGTATCCTTTTTGGTAAGGATACAAAGTTCTTGTAATGCTGTGAGTTTTGGGACAACTTGTAGCTGTTCCTTCCAAGCCTTGTTTCTAGTGTGTGAGATTTCTGTTTGGAAAGACTAGAAGCATGGCTAGCTTTACCTCTATCCTTGGTGCAAGATTTAGGATGTTCAAGAATATTTTGTTAAATGTATCCACTGACTTTTCCAGGGGTACTTTTTTATGAACAGAGGTATCCGGGTTAGTTTTGAGAAGTTATGGATTTTAGTAAATGTGCTGTGGCACATGGGTAGAAAGTATATCCCCATGGGAATCCAGAAAACACCTGAGGTATTTACCGAGTTCAGAGATGGTCAGGAATGGTTACATTTGATGTAATGTATGGAAAATCACGAGTTGTTTGAAGCCATAGATCAGTACTAGCTACTGGGGGAATACTGGGAAAATTCTGCCAGTCTGTGTCAACATCCCTCTAAAATTGGTTTCATTTGAAATACTTGATGGGGGATGACTGCAAATATAGATATTTCTTGGAGTGTATATAGAGCAATACAAATGTTTGGGGTTTAAGGGGAGAGGAGTTCAGTGTTTAGGAATTTGGGTAGATTTGTTACAGGAAGTATTGGGATATAGAATAGTCATAACCACCTGTTTTTATGAATTGATTGTAGCCAGGGTGTAGAATTTCCTATTTTATAGGCATTTTTGTGAGATCTAGGCATGAAGCTCACTTTACTAGAGATGTTATGGAAATTTTACAGAAATGAATTTAATTGCATGTTTGACATTAGTATAGGGTTCTGAAATAGAGGTAGGTGAGAAAGTTGGGGTAATTTTAGGGTGAATAATAACACTTGCTGTCATAATAGAATAAATATTTTATTTTGTTTCAAAAATTTGAGATGAAATGCCATCAGGAAGTTTGTAATGAGTATGAAATGTAACCACTTAAACTGTCACCAGCTTGTACTGCAGCCTACAAGTGTTCATATGTTCCCAGCATAACTAGCAATGGTGCTGAGCTTTAGAAATGAGCAGTAAAACTCAGTGTTAAAGGCAATGCATGGTAATTGGATACAGTATTGGTGTAAGTAAACATTTCTTGTGGACAACTAAATGGGAAGTATTAGGCATTCTTAATGTATTGGATACTACATAGCCTTATAGTATTAGTTAAATTTGTAACTGTTGTAGCTCACTTATTTATAAAGTCAGTATGTTATGCTGGCTAATCACCAAAGTTTGCATGTTTGGCCAATTTAAATATGCTGAAATACCAAACCACACTAATTGGTTCCAAAGTAACCATACATTTCATGTTGTCATGAAATGTGTATTTCTGGAAAAGTACTGCTGGCTGCAAGCCAGAATATCTTATCCTAATCTATTTAATAGCCCAGAGATGGAGTTTTGACTCCTCAGAAATGGCCTGGTTTGAACCAAAGTATGAGATCAACTAATAGTGCATGCACTCCTCTATTGGAAATGCATCTGGAATTGGCAACATTGGATTCATTGAGACTGCACAAATGTTAAGAGTTTTGAATGAGTTTCTGTTCTGGCTGGCTCTGGGAAGTGCTGACATCTGATGTAGCCCATAGAATTTTTGCTGTCATTTGAGTTTTAATTCCTGTAAAACAATTGATACAGAACATTTTAAATTTGTACTAGTTGGATGACTTGATCGATGGATGATTAATGGCCTTCACATGCATTAAGCTAAAAGAAATTAAATTCAAAAATATGCATAGGGCTGCTGATCAGAGATTTGAATAAGGATTGGATGATTGAGGAACCTGCAACTCTGCCAGTAGAGGGGGGAAGTCCTGCACAAGTCTGCTGCATTAAGTACCAAGATCCACACCGGTGATAGGTACGCGATTGAACTGCTGCTGAGGTGACGTTAGTTTGGAACTGGAAAGCAATTGTACATCCACAAGTCCCCGGCAGTACTGAACTTCATAGAAATGTTTGCATCCTCAGTCCTCAGTGTAGTCTGCTTTACAAATCTCCTTTATATTGGAAGTTGGGACGCGTGTGGTTAAGTTTACTGACCCAAACTTTCTCATCAGGCTCTGTATGCATTTTGTCAAGCTTAATACAAGTAGATTGACTCTAACACCACCATTTTTAGGGTAATCAGTGTTGCTGAAGACTGACAAAATTGGGAGTCTTTGAATTCCTTTCCCTACTTAGAGAAGGGATGAGGCACTTGCCTCTTTATCTGAGGCTTTTCAGCTTAGGTTAGTCCCTTATGTCTTTGTTGCTGTCCTCTCAGCAGCGAGACTGAGCCATCTCCCAAGAGACTGTATGCTCTTGAAATTCTGTTTTCATGTGGAATAGAGGCCCTTGGAGCAATTTCATATGTTCTGAGTGCTGTCCTTCTTGGCATCCTTTGCTTGGTGTGCCTGCCACTTCTGGTCTTGCAACACTCTCTTCTAGACAATTTGCCTCCTTAAATTAAAACACTGGACAATTGTGCACCTGCCTCAGAATTCTGCTGACACTGCTACCAGTTATCCTTTTGAATATCAAATCAGTTTGGAAGACCTTAAGTTGCTGGCAAAACCTTTTTTTTGTTTTTTGGGTTTTTTGTTTTTTGCACAGTTGTAATATTTTTAGCTTCGGGACCCATGCTGAATCTTTATCCAGTTACAGATCTGCATGTTGAATGTATGTTTTAATGTTTTTTGGTACTCTGATATACTACCATACTAGTATGTGTGATGCACTACGCATACATCCACTCTGATCTGGTAACCATTTCAGCTAGTCCAGGCACACAAAAAGTGCAAAAAGTATGTGCAAGTCAAAGCATCTGGGGGGGGGGGGGGGGGTTGCAGATTCTACATGTTGACCATAGTAATGACTTATCTGGACCTGTGAAGGAGAGGTTAACCTTTACTAGGGTTCTACTTTGAGCAGTCATTGGCCACCTCTGCTTGGAAATTAGCTCATTAATATCTGAAAGTAGCCATGTATAAGGACTTTTTTAATTGGCTTTTTAGTTAGATTTATTGCAACATCCATACACATGGTACTAGAATTGGAAACAGCAGCCAGAATCTTATTGAAAGCCTGCCTTATTTGGCTATTAAAGCCAAGCTCCTAAGTGTGCTCCATGTTAGGTTGCACACTGTTTAAGTGGAGCAGTGTGTTAATTGTAAGTCTTGTAAGATTGATGGAAAGCAACAGTAATTTGTGCTTCAAGAAACTTTACAAGATGGTAACCAAAGTGAGTGAGTTAGGTGGGTTTGGGGATGGGGGGGGGGGTGGAGATCATCCTTGCATTGGCTGCAGGAAGACTTGAACCTATGGAGCAAATAACTTGTTTGTCCTCCATGCAGCCTCCTGACTCCAGTCTGTCAGCTGGCCCACACATTCCCATTTACTGGGATTAGTGCCAGCTGAGGGGGGGGGGGGGTCATTTAGGCATCCATTAGAGGTTTATTTTTTCATGCCCAGGTTTCTGTATGCATTAGGTCTTGGGCCCTTCTCCCTCTCCTTCCCATGATGTTTGTACTCCTGGGATCTCCATCCACCAGGGATTCTGTCTCCGAACATGCACGTTGGGCATAAGCTTCCAAAATCTACCCCAAAAAGGTGAGCCAGCAAAGCCACATTGCTGTCCTCCCCCATAGTCACCCCTGTCAGATGCTTGAGCTGATTCTGCCAGTGTCTAGGTTTTTCTCTACACCAGTGGCACTGGTAACTAGAACATTAGCACAGAGCATATATGCGGGAACATAAAGGTTTTTTTTACTCAAATGGAGAAGCTGTCTACAGCGGTTTCAATGCAGCATATTACACTTATGATGTAGGTGATAAGTTTAAACAGTTATTCAAAGGCGTAACGTCTCCAGATTTGTCATCGTCCCCAACCCCCATTTTGAACAAGGGGCTTTAACATCTTGTGATCTGTTAGGTCATTGCACCTTGGCAAAAACTTCAGTGCAGTTTCACTTTGTGGCATCTGCAGTCTTGACACTGCAGCTGCTGTTCCCTCTTGGTATACCATGAGTAGTTCAGTCAAGGTTGTTCTATGTACAGTGACTCTTGGCCTTCATATGGGGAAGACTGAAGAGATGTTTGCATTTTTAGTGGGATGATTTTTTTTTTACAACCAGCCAAACTCTTTTCTAAGGAGCAAGTACTTTTGTTTCAGCTCTGTGTACACTTGTATGCTTTGGAGCCTGTTTATTTCTAATTCTTAACTAGGTTTTCATGGCAAAGTTGCATGCTTGGAATTGGTGAGAGGGTACTGGCCACATCTAGCTGGTTAGCTCTTTGCCCTTGAGGATGGCAGTTGGTTTCTAACTGCTACATGGGTACTGCAAGTGTCACAGGATGCTGGCAATCATTGTTGCTATGGTGCTGCTAACATCTATAATGCCGAAGAGCATCACATTTGGAAGTGGAACAAAATCAAAACCTTTTCCAATCTTAAAAGGCTTTAAAGCAAGTGCATCAAATATAATTGTAGATGCAGGTCATAATTGCTGCTGCAATGCAGTTAATCACAAGTGGGAGCCATCGAATGGTGGGTATGCACCCGTCTGACCAGACTTCAGATCTTCGAACATTCCCATCATGGGCAGGATTCTTGCCTGCAGTTGTCAGCAGGATGGTGGATAGAAAAGGGAGCAGCCTGTTGGCTCATTTGGTAACTTATCCAGTACTGGCATCCAGTTGACCAAGTATTTGTTTGGGAATTTTATGCACAGTTTACCCTTTAACTGTTTTTGGATCTCTGTGCAGGTGGCATCCCCAGAAAATGTGCGCCTGTGGGAGGTATTTTTCTACATCTGTCTCTGAAGATAATGCATCTTTGTTCTGTCTTCTGAGCATCCAGAGTTTGACCTTAAGCCAAATGATGCATTCTCTACTTTGGGAGAGTAATTCTAGTAGCTCATGACAGCAAACTTATAAATCTTACTATAATGGAGAAATCCGAAATTTGTAAACCCATAGGCGAGGGTGTTGGGCTGTAACGTGACCCTCTTGGCTTTGAGGCCTTAAAGATGAAGGCATGCAACCCTAAATTTTCAACACAATTCTGCTTATGAAGGGATAACTGCCTTGAGGCCAACAGCAGGAAGTGACTGATAACTGACTCATGTCTGGAAGCGAGATCTGCATGCTGGTAAATGCTAATGTCACTTTTCTGCACTATTTCCTCCTTTTGTTGGTGGTGATTGTCCTAACATTTTTGTTCATGCCATAGCCACTGGATGGTCATCAGGAGTTGGGAGCATGAGCCTACCTAGAGTTCAGCAAGAGACCCCCCCCCCCCCCGGCATAGAAGGCAGTGATTCTCTTTCTTGGCTGTTTTTGCAATAAATAGGGCATCCACACCTAATATCCAGCACTTGCTTGTGTGCATGGATAAAGCCCCCAGGTGCCCAGAGTGTCTGATCAGTGTTTTAGATAAATAAAAAAAATAAAAAAAAAAAAAAATCTGCTGCTGTCTTAACTTTTGATAGGGGGTCTAAAGAGAAATACCTGGCAGTAACTTCTAGTTACAGCTACCCTATCCACTTCATTGGAAACTAATTGGAAGAGACTTTTCCACAGTGCAGTCCTCTGCCTTATTTGCCCTACTCATACCAGAGTCTGTCTTTATTTTTCCTGCCTCTGTTCCCTTTGTGGGAACTATCAATAAGGGAAACCTGATAGGGTAATTTTCAGGCGAAGAGATTAAAAATCTCTGCTCCACAGCAGTATCAGTTTAGCTCTTGAATATAGCATACTGTGGTTGATCAACTATTAAGACTTATGTTTTCTCAGACCCAAGCTCCTCCCTTTGCCCATAGTATACTGCACTCTAACTTTCTCTCTGTTTTGCTGCTCCCAGAACTTGCACGGATTCTTAGTATCCTAACATTATCCCTGAGGATTTTTTCTAGCTTTTACTCTGATCCGTATTTGGATCCCAATCATCCAGACTGGTAACTTTTCCATTCTGATTCTCCCAATCATTCTTTACTCTTCCAGTGTCTGTACAGCCTTCTGTTGTGGTGGGCCAGCACCAAACCTACCAGCTTTGGCACTGCCGTAGGAAATTTAATACAGAGGTGCTAAAGAATTTCAGTTGGTCACCTGTGCAGACAGGTGCGTGAAGGATGTTCACTGGTCTGTCTTGACACCAAACTGGAGACAAAGGAGGAAGCAACAAAGTGGGTAAAACCAAAGGGTCTTTAACTGCCCTGGAAATGGAGAGCCTGCACCATGTCACCATTTTGGCCTTGGACCTGAGGAATTCAGCCTGTGAAGTTGTACTGAAGTTCGCTCCTCAACCGCATTTGCTACCAACTTAGACTCCCGATTTCAGAATACATGCCAGTCTCATGATCCTGTAGTGCTGCCCATCTCCAGGAAACATCTTGCAGGCAGCATTTCGATCTTAAGTGCTCCCCTTGCCAGCATTGTATGTTCCTTAAGGAGGCTTGGAACTAAATGTTGTACCACCTACCTATATTGGACTGTCCAGTAACTGGAATCCTTCTCTTCACTGCAGCAGACTTGGTCTACCCCAGCAGTCCACATCTTGATAGGGAATCCTAGGGAGTTCTAAAGCTGGTGCAAGCACCTTCTGTTGCTTTCAGAAGTGCATTACCTTTTCACTTATTTTGCATTCCAAATTACCTTGTAGATGAAGTCCACTGACAAAGGTCAAGCTTTTTTTCCTTTACTTTTGTGCAATTCTAACTTGAACAAACACTTGGTGCATAATGCTGCAGATGGGCAGTGAAGATTACAAATGCTGGCATTGTAATTACAGATTTGAACGTCAAGGAGGTGCAATGTCAGACATTCCCCCTTGATGTAAGAGCCCAATGGTAAAGGAAAACAGAGCAGTGAGTGAAGGAAAGACTTGCCATACCTAAAATTTGTGAAACACTGCAATGAAATTTCTTGGCTGTAGATGAGCCCATATTGGTTGTGGTACAATTAGGGCCATTAGACACAAGTCTGAAAAGTGGTGTGTAGAATGTTATGGAATGGAGAGAGACAGTGGTAGAAATTCTTGGATTATCTTGGCAGTACTGAGATCCTTGTCAGAGGGGGCCCACACAGCAGCTGCAGAATTAGGATGTGCCAGACGGTCTTTCTAGATGCAGTTTGGGGGTAATTACTCCCTCCCGCTTGTTATGGAAGCCAATCATACAGGACTTGTGGATGTGCCATCATCCAGAAAGTATAAAATCACTTTTCACACCCCTTCCAAACTGCACTCCACTATTTAACCTGCATCCCATCCTGTTGGTGTATTTGTGAGGTCAAAAGGACATTGAGAGGTTCTCCCAGATCTGTGTATTTTTAGGTTTTGAAAGACTATTGATGTGGGCCAGCTGTATAGCTCTAACTTCAGTGAGTTTATTGCTCAAAATTCCAGATGGTGACAATATAGTTGCTAATGAAGAGATGAGACTAATGGACCACTTAGATGCCCCCATGCACATTAAGATAATTCCAGGAATCGAGTAGGTTCCCTGGCTTCTGCATAGGGGCTGTTCATTTCCAGTGTTTAACACCTTGGGGGCTATAGTGAAAACAGAAAGGCCATCAAGTACATGGCTTTAGTCTATGAACTGGATGTTGCAGGATGTCAAGATCTTTAACTGACTGGTTAGCTGCACCCACATTGCTGTGATTAGAGCCTAGTGCTTGCTCAGGGATATGTTCTCCAGCTCTTCCATTCCCTCTGCGTAATACTGTGCTGCAAAGTCAGATGCTTCAGGCAGTCGCATGTACTGGACAATCTTGCAAGGCCAGTCTACCTTCAAAAACTCTTCAGTTGATTAATTTCAGCCAAGGTCTCTATCTCTCTGCTATAGGACTGATAGCAATGTTTCTAGTCCTTCATACCATGTTTCTAGTCCTTCATACCTGGTTTCACCAGAGTATTGTGCTCTCAGAATTCTACAAATATTCCATGTAGTTTCTTATCCCCCCTCTAGCAAGCCATTAGATCTTTCACTTCTCCCAGCCATAGGGTGGAGGGGTTTACATGGTCTAGTGTACAGTCCATGATACATGGTCAGAGGCCAACCTGCACATCACTGTTTTGGACATTAGGGCCATCTTCACTGTGGATTTCTGAGAACTTCCTCCAAGGTATAGCTGCTGTGTACTTAAAACATGCGGTGGTGTATATAAACAAGAGTAACTATTTTCTGTGTCAAATATGGTGTGAAAATGGGCTATAGTCAAATGCTTTGAATGATCCATATTCCTGGAGAAGGCAACTCTGATAAGTTCAGCAGATGTCTACAGATGTCCCACAGGTGGTCCCTCTGCTTACTTTAATGCCACTTCTGACCTGGGAGGAACTTCAGAGCCATCTTCCAAAGATGTGATCCCAATACAAACTGGCAACATGCTGGTAGTTTGGTACACCAAGCAAGGGGAACAAAGTCTTACCCCTTCATAGGAAGCTATGATCTGGCAATGGCCTCTCATAGCTTTCTTGTGTAACGCACATTCCCAGGGTTTCCAGTTGCTTGGCAGACTGGCTCAGCAGGACCTTCCTTGTGCATCACAAGTGGTCCAAAGCTAGTCCAGATTGAGTTGCTCCTTGTTCCATCTGGTTTGCACTTGGGTGTCCTGTGGAGAGGTAAGTTCCTTGTCTTGGTCCCTCTTCTAGGACAGTTTGAGGGATGCATTCTCAGTAATAGCCTCTTGGGCTGCTTTACACCCCCCACACTTATCCCAATTTCTATTGAAAACAATGAAGCACATAGAAACTCTTCATAGCTCCCTTCTTGCCCAGACAAATCTGGTTCCCCCTTCTGTGAACACTTAACAGAAACCACCCTTGGCTTCTGGGAATCTCTCCCATTAAATGCCAACACTTTGCCATTTTGGCAGATACTAATCAAATTGACCCTTCCCTGCCACTGCTTCTAATGTACTGTTTCCTGGAGTCTCTTCCAATCTGGCTCTAGCTTTTTCTCACTTAAGGGCCAGCTGGTGACTATTTTACATTCCATGCAAGTTTCAGAGACATTTCTGTCTTCAGAGTCTGCAAAGCCTGTATGAAAGGCATTTTTCCTTGGGCTGCCCACCAAAGGCCCCTCTACATCCTTGGGATCTGAATCTAGTGCTTGAAAGCCCCAACTACATCTGCCTTTGAGCAAACTTCCTCAACTCAGTTGAAGTTCCGTTCTTGAAATACATTCCTAGTAGCAATCATGTTGGCTAGAAGGGTTTCTGAACTTCAGGAATTTCCCCCATCTTATTTTTCATTTGATTAGTTTCTCAGAATTAAGCCCTCTTATCCCTTTGCCACAGAAGCAAACTCATCTCCCACAACATCTGCCTCTTTTCCAAGCTAATGTAACAAGGGAGAGCATTCCTCATACATTGGATGTTCATAGAAATTTGTTTATCTGCACAGAACTAGATCTTTTAAAAAAAGGTACACAGTGGTTTCCTGTCAACCTAACGGTTAGTTCTAAAGCCACACTTTCCACCAGCTATAACCTTGTGTATGATGACCAGAGTAATGCAGCACAAGTTCCACCAGAGCTGTTGCCACTTCAGTTTTCTTCAGATATTCCTTCGTAAGTAGCTGATGCTGCAACTTTGCCATATGTGAATACCTTCACAGCCCATTACAAACTGGACTGATTTTTCTAGAGCTTCCTTCAGTGCTGCTGTCCTAAAAGGTGTCCTGTCCCAAGACCACCCAGGAAGAATATAGGTAGGGAATCTGACCACTGTCAGTTTTTACTTGCCATAAAGCTAAATCCTTAATCCAGTACAGCAACCCTCCCAACAGCCTCCTTCAGTTAGAACTAAAAGACTTAAACTCTTGCATCTATCTTTTGGGTGTTGAATGAGATCTGTGTTGGGGGGACAGATGCATTATGGGATAGCCTAAGTTGCTGGTTGGATCTGACAAGTAGCTCCAATGACCCATATGTTGTATCAGTTGGACATATCTGTACGTACAGAACTTTGGTCTCACCTGAGATGCTTGCTTCCCCTCAGTTTGAAGTATGAGGGGTGGTATACATGCACACTTCCTCTTCGGTTTTAGCCTTTATGAAAGGGGGTGCAAGTTCGTACCTTCTTGATGCATCCATTTCAGAAAGTACAGGAAGACAGGGTGGATGGATAACTTTTTGGAGATGGGAGTCTCCTTCCTTTCCTTGGGTAAAGGGACAAATGAGTCTTTACAAGCCCCCCCCCCCCCCCCCCGCAGCTGCATTTGGTACAGTTCCATATCACTGTTGCAGTGCCCTTTACCAAAGGGATTCCCAAAGATAACTAAAATACCTCAACTTTGCCCCCAGTCCAAATGCCGTTTAGTTTAGAACACTCCTGTGATTACTGAGCCATGTTTCAGTTAAATGCCTGGTTGGGGGGTTTTCCAATTTTTGTGGGGTTTACAGGTCATCCAGTAAGGGAAAAGTTCAGTGTGGGAGGCAGATTTCCTCATAAGAATAATCACTAGAAAAGGTCAGTGTGGGAGGCAGATTTCCTCATAAGAATCATCACTAGCAGTGTCTCTTCTGCTTGGGTGCTTCCCAGGACCATACACCATATTGTCTGCCAAGTGTTTTGTCCCAAAGACCCTATTACATAGTCATGTTGCCTTGTCCATTTACCTGGAGAACAAATGCCTTAGGTTGCTGGTGCAGGGTACTATGGCAGAATCCTCCCATCATGAAGGTCAGCTGCCTGCCAAGAAAGGCCAATTTCTGGTTTGATTCAGCTGTTTTCTTTTTGAAGAACTTTCCTTTGGGGATACTATTTCTAATGTGTTCTCAGGTTTGACATTCAAGAGGTACCAACTCCTCTAGATGAGTTCCCAAAGTCCTTTGCTGTATCTCCAGTTTCGGCTGCCCTTCTAGATGGATTTTCAGCAGCCTCTGTCACTGGATTCTCAACCTCCACACCCTAAGAAATCTGAGGTTTTACAGGGTGCCTGTATAAATTCCTCTAAAAATGTCCATCTTCTGACCCTTCTGTAGTCTCCTGATAAATCCAAAACTCTACTAAACTACTTTAGACAAGTTCAGAGCTCTGAAACGGCTATTAAAAATGTGTATACTGCTGCCACTTTGGCCTTTCAGTCTAATTACTAGATCCATATGACAGGTGTGTTTTACCCCTTTTTCAGGCTTCCCAGGCTGTCCCTGAGTTCTGATTCTGAAGGGAAGACTAGGCCTCTGCCCTCTTTACTGGGCTCTACATCTTGGGTAACTCACCACTCTAAATTATGATGCAGCTGATGTCACCTGTAGAGCTGAGACATCACTCTTGGCAGTCTCCAGCCTTTGCTTGATATTAAAGCTAAATTGTTGGATGCTTTGCTGCTAGGCTTCTTAAATCCCTTTTGGATAAGTTAAGGTCTTGCAGGAATTGAATGTTTCTCTCTCCCATCCCAAAGTTAGAGGAAGTGTCCATCCAAATAGGCCTTTGTTCAGACATTTATCCTTCCAAAGGTAAGAAGGGTTCTAGGCGGGTACGTCCCAAGTCTACTCGCTCCTACTTGGAACCAGTCTGGTCTTGAAAGGAGGCTTCTGTTAGCTTCCCCTTTGAGGCGAGTTCCCTTATCCCTTCATCTTTCCTTGACCCTTCCCAATTGGGAAGGGTTAGTTTAAGACTTCTGGGGTGCTGTCCATCCGTCAGGTACTTCATGGTATGGAAATCCTTTCCTCCTTTTCTGGGCATCCTTAAACCTCTGCAGAAGCAGCTTCCTTTCTTCCAGAACTAAATCAGGGCCTTTTAGCACAAGGCATCAATCATGCTATGCCCCATTACAAGGAGGGGGTAGATTTTCATTCCAGAGTTTCTGACTCCCAGGAAGCACCCTGAGACCCATTTCAACACCTTTTGTGAAGGTTCCTTCCTTTTAGGATGTTATCCCTTCAAAACCTAGTTTCCTCTTCCTCAGGCTTTCTTGGTCTCCCTGGACCTCAAGGAGCTTCACATCCCAATTCATCCCCTTTTTCAGGAAGCTTTTGAATTACTTTTTCGTGCATTTTCAGTTTTCTGCTTTACCCATTGTCCTTTCTGCTGCCCCCAAGGGAGGGTATTCCCCAAATGCCTCTCATGTGATTGCCTTTTGCGGGATCAGAGGGGTTCAAAACTTATCTGGACAACCTACTACATTCAGGCTTCATCCCCGAGGCCTTGCTTCAGCACCTCCAGTATACTGTTTCTTACGAAGCTTGAAGTTTACAGTAAACTTCAGAAATTGGTCCTGTTTCTCAGGATAGTGGTTCTTGGTTGCAGGCTCCAGACTATTCCTGTGGTGGCTTTCCTACCTGCTTTCAAGGCTTTCTCTCAAACTTTTTTCACTCCCTTCCTCTGATTTGTTACAACCAGGGAATTTCTCAGGGCTGTAGGTTTCATGGCCTTCACCATTCGTAGTCTGCCTCTAGCCAAAATTCATGAAAACTACAGTGGTTCCTAGTCAGCATTGCCATCCCCTAAATGATGGTCCCTCTTCCATGCCTCATACCTGAGCTTCTGTGCTGGATTCAGCTCTCAGCCATGGGTCTTTCCATTCCCTCTTAAGAACTTCAGATACCACAGACATGGGATGGGAAGCCTTTCGGTTCCCTCAAGGTCCAGGGTTTCTGGCGTCATTGGCAGTCGGACCACCTCAACATAAGAGATGAGCTCTCCTTTTCACTCTAGACATTTCACTCCCTCTTTCTTCCAGAGCACCTCAATCTTCAGATATATTACCACAGTGATGCACTATGTAACAATCCAGGGGGGCAGACCTACTTTTTGCAGACTGGAGTTTTTGCCTCCCCTTGGAACAGAACTTACTCTTTTCTACCAAGTCCCAAAGTCCTCCTTAGAAGGCCTTCACTCCCTGATCTGACTCTGAAGGTCTTGCTAATAGAGTAGGACTCTCCAAAATCTTGTTGGCTACTCCTTTTGGTCCAGACAGTATTGGTTCCCCCTCCACCTAGCAAGGAGCAATCCCCACAAGTTACTCGCAAGCTACCAGGCAATTGCACGTGTCCAAATGGAAACAATTTTCTGTTTGGTGCCTTGCTTGTAATCTAGATCCACTTTCATAGATGGGTACTAGGCTATTGGCCCTAGGGCCTATACAAGCCTAGCCAAAAAGGTACACTGGCTTTCGCCACCCAAGAAAATTATTTTCTTGTGCCCCTGTCGAGCAGAACCACAGAAGTGATCCCTGGGGTGAATTTCCTATTACCCATCCAATCAGGATTTTTCTTGGCGCTAATGAGGAGCTCTGTTTGACATAGGTAGTCTGTTCCAGAGTATGGGAAGTCTGGGACAGGAATCTATCCCTCCATGTTCTGTTTATTGTGGTGACAAGGTTTAGGTCCCTAGAGCATGTAGCTCGGAGGGATTGGGATTTCTTAAGTGGAGCATGTCCAACAGCTCTGGCTTTGACGTAGCTTTATATGTTTGGCAGAGATCGCCTCTGAGTAGGCGATATGAGACTGAGTAAAGCTGGAGTTTTTTGTGATGGTCTCTAAGTCATCTGTTTGAGGCCTGTAATCCTCTTTGTGAGGTAATTTTGTGGCCTTTCCAGTTGTTGTAGATGTCTTGAGGTACATACCAAAAGAGGCGTTGTACTCTAATGGGTCTGAGTGAGTAGAGGGGAACAATTACCTTTTTTTTTTTTTTTCTGGATTAGAAACCTTTTGTGATGAGGTGTGCGACATAGAAGGATTTCCTGACCACTGTGGCCATGTGATTATCAAAGGAGAGACTACTGTCCACCTGTGTCCCGTGGTCTCATCACACTTTCGGTGTTAAGTAGACTACCACCTATGCGGTAGTTCATGGGTACAGAGTTTTTACCAAAGAGAATGACTATGCACTTTTTGGCATTGAGCTTGAGACCATGTCTTTGACACCAGGCATCTGTCTCAGTGAGGCCCTTTTGTAGAATGTCCACATCGTTAGTTTTGATTTATGGCTCCTAGTTTGCAGTCCTCTGCAAATTTAGTTAGCCAAAAGACTTTTGTTAGCCTGTACTTCTGCAGGGATCCTTCTGGTTTTCATTTGTTAATTGCTCCATGCTGGGTTAGCATATGCTGTTCATCTTCAGCTGTTTCTGCTTGTCTGCTGTTAACCTCAAACCCTAGTGGTTAGAGAAAGTTAAGCTTTTTTTTAAAGGCATCCATCATATAAGGTCTCCCAGGAAGCCTATTCCACTTTCCTGGGACCTCCATTTTCTTCAAAATTTGACTCTGGCTGCTTTTGAGCCTGCACCTTCTGCTTCCTTACACTGTTCCTGGAAGACTGTTTTGGCCCTTACTTTAGCTAAGACCGTATATGAATGTCTGGCTATTATGGTTCCTCCTTTTTTGTTTTTCTTTGGGGACTGTGTGTCTTTGTTCTAATCCTTATGTCCAAGATGGTTAATGAATTCAGTCTTAATTTGCCCTCTTTTTCTCCAAAGTCTGCTAGTGACAAGGCTCTTCACCCCTTGGATTTACAGAGAGAGCTCTGATATTTAGGTAAGACTAAGGCCATTTGCAAGTCTGAACAATTGTCTTCACCCCAGATTTGGCTGTTTCTAAGCATACCATGTCCTTCATCTCCAAAGACGTTTCTTCTTGCTCCTTTCATACAAAATGTCTTTGCCTCATTCTACCAGAGCTGTGATTTCCTCCAGTGCTTTTTTCAAAGGTTTGGATACCAATTCCGTCCTTGAGGCTGATGTTTGGACTAGACTTCACTAAGAATTACAAGTTGGATAATGTTGCAAGAGCGGTCTTTGCCAGAGCTGTTCTGTATGGGTTTATGGGCCTTCTTCCTCCCCAGTTTCCTCTTGAGCTTGTACTTTCCCTTTGGTAAAGAATACCGCAGCAGTGATGTGAAAGGACAAAGTATGGTAGTGCAAAATCTTCCTACAACAGATGTCCTTCTCCCCTTATCACTGTTGTAGTATTCACTCCCCTCCTTTTTTTTTTGTGTATCCACATTTCCCCTAATTCCTTGTGGCATGTCTCGTGCAGTCAGACTGGGTTTGTTCAAGTCGTTTATACATACACACATCATGAGCTGTAACTTGTGCATATACTTTGTATGCTTACTGACCTGACTTCTAATACTCGTGCATCTTCATTCAAGCTTACATTCACACTGACTACACAAAATGGCACTGTTCTCGCACATGCTCAGTAACCTATACCAAGTTAAATAGAAGCACTACTCTGCATCCTCCCTCTACAATAACAAGGCATATTTAAGAGCTAGACACTTCAACATTTCAACAAAACGTAACTGACTTAAGTCCAAGTCGCTGTGTATTTAGGATTGGCTTTGCAAATTCTACCCGATCTGGTTGCATAGAAATTCTGACTGGGTTTAGCAACAGGGGTAGTCTCTGGGGATTCATTCACTACTGGAACATCTGGGTTTACATCAAAGTTGTTTAAAGACAGCACACTGTCCAGCACACTGTCCTGAATTGAGTTGAGTCACTCTGGAAATTAGTCGGCGCAGGTAATCTACTTCAGCACTGGCTGAGACTGAAGGAATGCATTACAAAAGGAATCGTAGATTTTACCAGATTGTATAATGCAAGATCTGTTCCTCAAATGTCCATGATTCCTACACTGTCATAACCTTTGGATGTTTTCATTCTCAACTTGTAGTAATGTTCGAAGGGATTAACTGGTTTTATCGTAGTACTTTGTTTCTTGAAAGTTGAGCTTTGACCACAATTTTCTGAGTATCTGTCTGGACAACATTCACAGAGGTCAACCAAGCAAGTTGTCTAAAGGAATGTTTCTAAGTTGAGGAAAGCATCGGTACCATCTCTAATTTCTCCAAGTGCTTTACACTTTCAGCTGCATGTTCAGCTAAACCATTGGCTTGTGGATACTCGGGACTACTAGTCACAAGGCTCGGCAAATTTCTTGAACTGCTGACTTGTAAACTGTGCACCATTGTCACAGGACTTTGTGCGGACTACCGTGGACAGAAAAATGTGATTTTTGCAATGACTCCAAGTTAAATTTGGAAGTAGGTCAATTTCAAACCAATTTGAGTAAGTAACGCTAATGTTGACCATTCCATTCGAAAATCTGTAATAACTATTCCGTGGTAATTCAGGAATTTGGTGTAGCTGAAGCAGTTATGCTTTGGTTCTTTTGCAAATTGAATATGGTAGCTTCCTTCTTTGTTTGGACATAGACCAAAACACAATGCCTCGTGCCCTTTTAGTTGAATCAGTACCTGGGTGACCACGAAGCAAAATTGATATTCCTGTTGTATTGCTTTAGGGATTGGCAATTTTGGACCTTTCATGATTCCTTCCATAATGAGAACTGGGTCTGAAGATGTGACTTAGATCAAGCCTTCATGAAAAATTTGACTTCTGTGAGTTCAAGTCTGCTGTCTCATTTTCATGCTTCTGTCACTTTGCCTGGGTATGCATGACCTGCAAGGTACAAGTATTTGCTTTTTTGTAAACGGTGTTGAAATTTTATTCCAATTTTAACATGCGTTGCAGTGGAGCTGCGGCTGTGTACATTGGCTCTTTCAAAATTGTCATTTGGTAGTCAGTCTATTTGGATAAGTCTGCCCTTTAACAGCAAATGCTAGTTTTTCGTGCATAATGCATCTCCAAGTTGATGCATAAGCAACTGGTATGCCTTCTTGACAGCATGCTGCACCAAGGCTGTACCTTGAAGCATCACAAGAAAGTTACAGGTGTGTGAGCATATCTGTGTGGGTGGAATGGCAATTTTCTTCAGATTATTAAATGCTCTTTGGTGTTCCAACCAGGACCAATTTACATTTCTGCAAGTAAACTCACTTAATGGTGAAGAAAGCTCACTCAAGTCTGGGTTGAACTTTCCTAAATAGTTCACCATACCCAGAAAATGTAAAGATGTGACATTCTCTGGAACTGGCATTTCAACAATTGCTGATCTAGACTGATTTGGTTGTAAGCCAGAACTAGTAAACAAATCTCCCACATAAGTAACTTTCAGTTTTAAATTTACAATTCCTGAGGATAGTCTGAATGTTCACGGTCAAGAACTTTCCTGAAATTTGCCCTGTTTGTCTTCATTACCACAGACTGTGTCTACTATAATAGCACACGAATAACCAGGAAAATATTTGTTCCAGGACATGTTGAGAGACTTCACTAGCAGATTTGTTTCCAAATGGCATTCTCAAATCTGTATCTAACAAATGCTGTACTGAATGTAATTAACAATGAAGATTTGCAATCCAGCAAAATTTGCCAAATTTTTTGCATCCAAGGCTGAAAAGTTTGGCAAGAGAGCAGCTGCCTCTTCTACTGTACTCATTGGATGAGGATGCTAAAGTGCTTTGTATAAGTCTCTAGATAAACGCATATTAGAATATCATTTGAGCTTTTCTTGTGAGCTACAACTGTGAAGGATACCCATTTTATTCGGTGGCTATACTGGAGTAAGGACGCTTAAATTCACCATTTTGTCTAGTTCCGCTTTTACTCTTGCTACCGGACTCTTCTGTGCCAGTTTAACTGGACTGACTTTATGGCTTAACTTCATGAAATGTGACTGGATGTTTACCAAGCTCGTATTTAAAAACATTGGCATATTCACTAAATTAAAAGTATGTCCCATTTTCAGACTCTGAGGGTCTGACACTGACTGCACGTGTTTTTTGGACCAAGTAAAACCAAGTCATAGCAGTTTCCAGCAGAATGATGAGAACTACTGTGCCATCCATTTGAAGTGCTTCACCACCATAAGCAACTCATTTTGCACACTTTAAATCAAGTTTCTCACCAGTTGTACTTGGCAAACATTTTGTGCTGATATAATGCTGCACCTAGATCTAGTGTCTAATTTAAGCTCTGCAGGTTTCCCATAATGTGCACAGTACAACATAGTTAACTCTTTGTCAGTTGATAGTCTAATGTATTAACTTTCCAAGCTGATGTCTCATCCACAAAAGTTTGCTCACTGCTCTGAGTTTACAGTCTATCTGATCTACTTGCTCGTATATTCATATTTCTGACTACTTGCAAAGCCTTTTGAAATAATTCCACTTTGTAAACACTTTTCCCGTGTTTAGGTTCATGACTGTCTCCAATTGTGACTGTTAACAGTGAGGTTGGGTGTGGCACTTCCTTTGTTTATATTTCTTTTCCATCTTGACTTTCTGCTGCACACTATCAACATTCACACTAGCAGGTACTGCAAACATGTTTTTCTTATTCATAAGATTTGTATGCTTTTCTGTAATTTCATGTATTGGGCAAATCTTAATGTCTTTGCTCAATGTTAATTCGCTATCTCGAAGCAGTCTTTCTCACTGCGTCATTAACGCCACATACAAGATGGTCTTGCCAGCTCTTCTCAGATCACCAAATCTACTTGTTTTTGCTTTTTCTAAGTCGAACATATGCTGCAATAGTTTCACCAGGCTTTTGATTTCTTGTGTAAAATGTGTGCCTTTCCATTGTATTTTAGTTTGAGGGTTGCACATTTCTCTAAATTTACATTTTAAGCACCCTGGGAACTCTGGGACATCCTGCTTTTCAGCCTGTATCACAATATGGTGGCTGTCCCCCTCCCCTGCATACACAGCAGGTGCATACACAACTGTATGTTCTTCCTCAATGGCCTCTAAGCCAGCTGAATTGAAGTATGCTCTACTGATTTATCAGAAAATGCAGCCTGTATGACTATATATTCTTGCTCACACTCGCCAGTTCTTAAATATTAAGCACCAGCAGTTCAGATCTGCAAAATCCCTGTGCCACAACAAAGTTCTTTTAAACACAAGTATAGACCTGGTACTTTGTAATTTTGCTCAAGTGCACAACACTCTGAAAATGCTGTATTTTAAAACCGCAAATACCTCTCGACACTTTAAATCTTGGTTACTGTGAAAAAGTTGTACATTATGAAAGAATTCTGGAAGTTTAGCTTTTTTGAACATTTTAAACACTGCCATGGTCTTGTACACTTCCAACATCTTGGAAAGTTTGAGCACTTTTCATGCTTTGCCACATGTTTAGTGACCTGAAAATCATTTGAAACCAATTTGACCTCAAATAACCACTGACTTTGAGTTGGCTACTGGATATTGCTCCACTTCTAACTGCGTGCCTCATGGTTTGCGAGCTGCTTCAACTTCAGATCTCATTCTGACAGTGTCGTGTCTCGTCAAGTGAGATGCTGGCTGGGTATGTGAACACATGTCAGGAGCTATACCTGAGTACTTCATATGCTTACACATGTGCTTGTTAAAACCAAGTCAGTATCTCCATTCAAGCTTACATTCACACGGACTACACAAAATGGCACTGATCTTGCAAGTGCTGTCTAGTGGCTGACTAGGTTCAATATACACACTGATCTGTACTTTGGACTACTCCTGGAGCTTTTCAGTTCTGAGGTATGTGTAGTCCTTGGGTCATGTTTATGCCCTATGCCTTGAGCAGGGAGCATGCTTGATGTAGATCCTATATAATCATAAGGCTTTGGTATACTGGCTGGATGTTGCCCTACCCTTGGCAGGGAATCTCTCTGGTAAATACTGCAACAGTGAACAAAGGGACATGTACTGTTATGCAGCTTTACTTCAGTGCTAGGGATGTAGCCAAGGCAGTACATATGGAAGAGCTGTCCAGGCAGCCCTCATGCAGGCAGTCATGAGGGCTGCGTATGGGGGTGCAGCTGTCAACTGTGTGGGTATTTCTATAGTTCCCGAACACCACCACTGGTGATGGGTACCTGCATCAAATTAGGTACTGCCTATGCCTTGTGCGCAAATAGCCACAGCCTGCATCTTCCTAGTTTCTGGTTTTCACGCATTAAGAATACCTGAGATTTTCTACTGATTTTTAGTAAAACTCAATGTGTTAACATACAGGTGCTGGCAGTTTGTCTAGCTGTTGCAGATGTGTGCATCTCCCCCACTTGTCAGCAACACCCTTCTGTTTGCCCCAGTTTGCTCTTTAATAGTTTTACAAGAAAATCAGGGCATTGAATATTTTGCTAGAGTATTTTCATAAGTCTCAAACTTCGGCTCAGGTTGCCACATTTGTAATTGTATCCAACTTATTTGGGACAGGTATGTAAAGAAATTCATCTGGAGTGGAAGAAAGCATGAATATTTGCGTTTATTAAAAGAACAAGAGCTCTCTCTCCTAGTAGAGAAAGTATAGGAGAGCAATGTGATTTGCAGTTTTCAAAATAGTAAAATGTATAGTACTGCCTTGCAGCAGGCAGAGGCTTTAAAAGCTGCTAGACGTTTCAGTGCTGTTTTTGTTGCAAAAGTGCAATGTATTCCATTCCACCTTTTTAAACCTGTAAAGTTGCTGGCTCTCATGATTGCTGTTACGCTGTAGTGAGACTTCAGCTAACCTTACTGAAAAGTTCCTGACTTCAAAAAGTGCAATTGCAGTCCTCCATGTATGATTGTGATTATTGACTGTGTGATCATAATTGCTTTGTTTGATACAAGGATGCATAGAAATTCTGTGACCAACCTGAAGGGTGTTTGTGGGTCTCCAGTCATAGTTTAGTCAGAATTTTGTAGTGCAATGAGATTTTTTGCTTCATGTACTACCAGTTGCAGAAAGAAACAAAGCATGGTGTGTTGATTAAGATATAGTCTTTCACTACTGAACTGCCTAAGCTTTTTTCCTTTAGCTTAATTACTGCCATCTGCATCCTTTAACTCCATCTCTTACAGTAAAACATGGATTCACTGTTCAGTTCCATTTTCAAGATGTGTAGTATTTGAATTACTGCTTGGCTTTGCTTTCTCTGGAGATTTGATTTCAGTCAAAAGTTCCATAGTTCAGTTTTATAAGAATCCAAAGTGTTGCCCTTGGCTAAGAGGCAGCACTGAAATGTTTGCCTTTTTCTCTCCAACAGCATGACTGCAGGATGCAACTGAAGAGCTTGTGGTAGCTACGTCTTGGCTTGTCTGGGCTTTCCTGTAGCATCCTTAATTTACTCAGCTTAGTCCTGCTTGTTTACAAAGTCCATCAAATGAAAGAAGCTTGCTTGTTAAACCCAGGATGGTTACTGATTTTTATTCAGGAATTCCTGATTTTTTTTAAATAGGCTAGCATTACATTTTTTAATGCGGTTTGAAATTGTGTACTTCAGGGATGCATCACAGATGAATACTTTGGTTGCTAATGGATTAAATGCTCCTATGTGGACAGACTGCTGAATTAATTATATCCACATGCTTACCCTTGTGGTCTGCTGAAATGGTTCTTGAAGGATCACTTCCCATACCTGGCTAAGTAAATGCAGAAATTAGTACTTTGAAAGGTTTTAGTTTGAAAATTCGTACAGAAATTTTCTGTTCTGAGAAGGTAGTGTGAGATTGTATGCACATACAACACCTTTTTGGCACAACAGCAGTAAGGTTTTTAGCTGTAAAAAGTTGGTTACAGTATCTGATGTGTGACATAGTAGTAGCTGTGATTAACACGTATCTAATTTAAGCACCCTTCTTGGGGGTTCAGTAACCTCATGCTACAGTATTGAGCATATGTGAAGAAGCTGCATCTCTTACAGTTTTCAAAGCATATTTGAAAACTGCAAAAAGTGTGAATCTGTTCCCACTATTTAGTAACGGAAATATCTGAATCTAGGTAGCTCAGCACAGTGTTGCCAAGCCTACAGTTTTGATTTCAGTTCTCTCCTCCTTAGCTTTATTTATAATTTGCTTCAAGATGTATTGTCCTTTGAGGATGTTCTTCATCTCACATTGCTGCAGTCCTTACACTTGGGGTAGTCCGCTGTCCTCGGTCGGCCCGAATATCAAAGTATAAGGCTGACGTCGGTCAAGCGCGTAGACTGACAACAGGACGTCAGGGTACAAATGCGCATGACCGACGTCATATCCTCAGTCTTTTTTGCCGCATGGTCCGATGCAGAAGCAGCGTTGCAAGTGCCGGTTGGCGTTCTGAAATTTTTGTCGGAGTTTCAGACAGAGTCAAAGTTGGCTAAGTACCCGTTGGGGAATATTTTAGTTTTTCTTGCCTCAGTGGTTTACGGATGTCAGAAAAAGTGAATAACTGTATTTCTTGTGGGAAACAGATACCGCATAGAGATTATCATACTTTGTGTATTCCTTGTTTAGGGCCTGAGCACGACGTTGTGGGGTGTCGCTTTTGTGCTAGATTCAATAAGCGCACTATTAAGAGAAGGTTAGATTGTGCCAGGTTAGTCTTCGGGAAGCGGTGCAATTATAATATGCCGTCGGATGCTCCGCCCGCTTCTTCAAAGAAGCGCAAGGACAAAGCAGCTAAGCCTAGGCAAGAAGAACCGTCCGTACCGGATGCCGGTTCTTTAGAGGTGTCGGTGGAGCCGGGGGTTCCGCCGGAGGTTTCTCTGGAGTCCCAGGGGGAGACTTTGTTATTGCAGGATGTGGCCTCAGGAGGCAGGTCAGGCTGAAGGGGCCTCTCAGGTTACTGTACTCCCTTCCCTTCCTTGGGTGGTTAGGCCCTCTCCTTCTGTTGCCAAGGCTTCTCCCAGAGGCAGGCCAGGTTTAGCTTCAGTTGGTGTCACCCCTAGTTCTTCAGGTTCTGTGCCCAAGAAGCATATGCTTAAAATGGCAGAAGATTTGATTTCTTTGATTAGAGGTTCTTTGCCCCCTCCTGATAAGAGACCTAGGGTGGAACCTGAGTTGGGGAGTTTTGAGCAGGCTTGGATGTTTCAGAGTCTTGGCTGAAGACTTGCAGGAGTATTCTCCTTATTCTGATTCTGATGTGGATGATTCTACTCCTTCTGCTTCTCCTCCTGAAGATTTTTCTTTTTCAGAGACTCTTCATTCCATGAGGGAGCATTTTAAGTGGGAAGGTCAGGACTTCTCTGATTCCAGGAAAAGGCTTGGGGAATTTTTGTTTTTACCCCAGCATAGGCCTTTGGCTATACCTCCTGTTCTGGATGTTGTGGAAGATGTGTTTGCAGAGGCTTCTCTTAATCCTGATTCTTTGCCTCCTGCTCCTGTTAAGCCGGATAGGTATTACAGGGTGCCTGAAGCTCATAAGTATCTTTTTAAGAGTCCTAGGGCGGACCCAGAAACTGTTAGTCAGGGGCCTAAGGGTGTTAAGGCTTCTGTTAAAAATCCGGTTCCTCCAGATAAAGAGGCCGGGGCTTTGGATAGATGGGGAAAAAGTCTATACTTCCACCCTAGCTATGAGGGCTTTGAATTGCCAGTTTCACTTGTTGAAATACCAAAACTATCTACTTTCTCAATTGAAGTCTAAGGTAGATGCTCTGGCGGAAGGTATTGTGTGTAAAGAGTTACAAGATTTAGTACATGTTTCTGAACAGGTGGGTAAGCATTCTTTGCAATGTGGTTTTGATGCTGTACAGGCCTCATCTAGGGTGGCTGCCACTGGGTCAGTTTTTCGCAGGCACGCCTGGCTGAGGGATCAGAATTTGTCTGACCATGTTAAGACAAGGATTTTAGATGCTCCTTTACAATCTGATGTGTTTGGTTCACCTGTTGAGGCAGTCTTAAAGAAAATGGAAGACAAGGCTAAGTCTATGCAGACTGTTAAAGATTTTTTGCAGGTTCAGCCTCCGAAGTTTAGTAGAAATTGGCCTACCAAGGGGTGGACGTATCCTTCTTTTGATTCCCAGTCTAGAGGTAGATCTAGACGTGGTAGGGGCAAAGCTCTAGGCTCTTTCAGGCCTAGAACAGGGAGTTCACCTGCACAGTCTTCGGGTGAGGGCAGGGGTCAGTCCTTTCGTAAACAGACCCAATGACCTACCTTTTCAGCTGCCAGAGCCTTCTCGTCTGGCAGCACCTTTGGGAGGAAGATTGGCACTTTTCAAGGAAAATTGGAGTTTAATTACCCAGGACAGATGGGTATTGGATATCATACACCAAGGTTACAGGTTTTATTTCCATACCTTGCCTCCTTTCAAAGGCATGCCAGACGTTCCTCCTCAGCAAAGAATAGAGGCTCACAAACAAATTTCTCTGTTACTTCAAATAGGGGCCATACAGCCGGTCCCTATGCCAGAAGTGGGCCTAGGATTTTATTCTCGCCTGTTCCTAGTACCAAAGAAGGGGAACACGGAGACCAATTTTGGATTTATCTATCCTCAACACTTATCTGGACATTCCCAAGTTCAAAATGTTGACGTTACAACTGCTTTTACCTCTGCCGGGCAAAGATCATTGGATGGTAACTTTGGATCTCAAGGAGGCTTACCTTCATGTTCTTATCAGACTGAGTTGCAGAAAGTATCTGCGTTTTCGGGCTGGGACTTCTCATTATCAGTTCTCTGCATTGCCCTTTGGCTTATCTACTGCGCCCAGAGTGTTCACGAAAGTTCTGGCTCCAGTGATAGCTTTCTTCAGGCTAAAAGGAATACAGATCTATCCTTATTTGGACGATTGCCTGATTCTGGCTCAAGGAAGGGACGAGCTTCTTCATCATTTGGAATATGTGATAGCAGTGCTAAGATGCCTGGGGTATTCTGTGAACAAAATAAAGTCCAGTCTAGTACCCTCTCAGGACATGTGCTTTCTGGGTGTAAGACTGAATACAGCATCCCAGATGGCCTATTTGACCCCGGACAAACAAAAGAATCTTTCCCTTTACTTTCATCAATTGTCTCATCAGTCCAGGCTGACTGCAAGGACAGTCCTTCAAGCCTTGGGGTTCATGGCATCTTGTATTCTGGTGCTTCCCAATGCCAAACTGCATATGAGGAAGCTACAATGGTATCTCAAAACGTATGGACACAGCACTGCCAGGATCTGGACACTGTCATTCAAATAATACCTTGCATTCAAAAGGAATTTTTGTGGTGGGCTCAGGAATGTCACCTAAACAAGGGACTCTCTGTGACCCGGCCAGAGGAGAGTCAGATTCTAACGACAGATGCCTCAGACAAAGCTTGGGGAGCTCATCTAAATGGAAAGTGGATACAAGACAAGTGGCCTGCCAGACTACAACATCTACATATCAACTTGAAGAAGATGTTAGCAGTCCAGTTTGCATTAATAGCTTTCAAGGATTTACTTCTTCCAGGGCAGGTGTTGATTCTAACAGACAACACAACTGTCATGTGGTACATCAACAAGCAAGGGGGAACACATTCTTATCCTCTATGCAGGCAAGCAATGATTTTGTGGGAGACTGCTCTCAGTTTACAGCTACATCTTCAGGCAAGGTTTCTGCCGGGAGCACAGAACTCCTTAGCAGATGTGTTGAGCAGAAGAATTATGGATCCCCACGAGTGGAAATTGGATCCTCATGTATTTCAGAAATTGACAGTGTCATGGGGAACTCCAGACATAGATCTGTTCGCTTCTCCACTAAACCACCAGCTGCCAAAGTTTTGCACGAAAAGGTTTCATCCCACAGCTTGGAAAGTGGATGCTCTTTCTTTCAATTGGAGCAATCTTCATGTGTATGCCTTTTCACCTCTGCCTCCTCCCAAAGGTACTTCTAAAGGTCAGACAGGACAAGCCAAGGATGATTTTAATAGCTCCAGATTGGCCTCGACAGCACTGGTATCCATTACTGAGAAGTCTGGTACGGGAGCCTCCATGGCCTTTGCCTTCGATTCCACACCTGTTGTCTCAGGAGGACAGTCATTTACTCAATGTCAAGCTTCACTCTCTTCACCTAACAGCCTGGCATATTCTGTTTTGAACCATAGAAGGTCTCAACTTCCACAGCAAGTTTTGAATGTTATTTTGGAAGCTAGAAGGCCTAGTACAAGGAAAGTGTACGCAGATAAATGGAAGCGATTTTTATTTTGGAGTGCAGCAAAGGATTTTGATGTTTCTGAGCCTAATTTAAGTATGGCTCTCCAATATCTTACTGAGTTACTGGACAAAGGTTTGTCCTTCTCTTCTATTAAGGTTTATGCTGCAGCAATTTCGGCTCACTATGATTGTGACCCACCATTGTTTTCTCATCCTTTGTTCAAGCAATTTCTTAGAGGGGCAAAGAATATAAGACCCCCACGTAGAGCTCCTACTCCTGCTTGGGATCTCAATTTTGTGTTGGAGAAACTCACTCTACAACCTTTTGAGCCTGCAGCTACTACAGAGTTGAAATATTTATCATGGAAGACTGCTTTTTTGTTAGCCATTACCTCTGCAAGAAGGGTTTCTGAATTGCAGGCCCTTATGGCGGTTGAGCCTTTCTTAATTTTCCATAAGGATAGGGTATCTTTGCGTACTAATCCTTCCTTTATGCCTAAAGTGGTTTCTAGTGTGGCTTTAAACCAAACTATTCATTTGCCTACTCTTTATGCAAATCCCCAAAATAAAGGGGAAAAGATTTTGCACACTTTAGATGTACACAGGCAGCTGCGATATTATTTGAGCAGAACTAAAGGGTTCAGGCAGTCTCAGCAGTTTGTTTCTTTTGCTTTGAGTTCTCAGGGCAAGCCTGTGTCAAAACAAACTATTTCTAAGTGGATTGGGTTTTGCATTGCTTTCTGTTATTCCCATCATGGCAAGGAGATTCCAGCTGGGATTAGGCCTCATTCCACTAGGGCTACTGCCACTTCGACAGCTTTTTTAAGGGGGGTGGCAACAAAAGATATTTTGGAGGCAGCTACTTGGAGTTCAGTGCATACTTTCTCTAAGCATTATCACCTTCCACTTTACTCTAAATCTAGGGCTGGTTTTGCCACTGCTATTTTACAGGGCATTTTGGCAGCTCCTGCTTCTTTATAGTTTTGCCATCCTCCCTTACCTCTGCTTTGGGATTCTACCCAAGTGTAAGGACTGCAGCAATGTGAGATGAAGAACATAGTACAGTTTTGTACCTACCATACATGTAGATGTTCGAAGATCCACATTGCTGCAGTCCAATTTACACTCCCTCCTTCCCCTCTGTAGTTAGAGGCGGTTGTGTGGGTTGGGTTGTATATATTGTGTATAGTGTATATATGGTACATATTATTAGTGCAAGGTTGGTTGGTTGTTTGCTGTCTTTTGGTTTTGACCTTTCTTTTAGGGTCTTCTGACATCTGGGGCAAGAAAAGACTGAGGATATGACGTCGGTCATGCGCATTTGTACCCTGACGTCCTGATGTCAGTCTAATGCGCCTTGACCGACGTCAGCCTTATACTTTGATATTCGGGCCGACCGAGGACAGCGGAGTACCCCAAGTGTAAGGACTGCAGCAATGTGGATCTTCGAACATCTACATTTATGGTAGGTACAAAACTACTTTTCAGACCAGATTTCAATGTGCAAGACCAGTAAAACTTGTAGTTGGACTGTACAAAGCTTAGGGTTCATCTCCAAGAAGCTTTTTCTTCCTGGGGAGGCTACTCTCTTGGTATTGCTTTAAAGATTGTTTTGTTAGAGTACATTTTGCTATTGGTAGGTGGGACTTGTGCATCTGTGTGGCAGTTCATTTACAGGCAGTAATTTAGGCAGAGTTGAGGAAATTTATTTGGTGGTTGGCTGGTTTGCAGTACGTAAGCTGTTTTGGGCTGCTTGGGTATTGAGTGTAGTACAGTGTTCTAGAGCCAAGTAGTAGCTTGAAGATATGGTGGCTTGGGTCAATTTGTTGCAGTATGTAAAAATGTAAATGGCTACAGTACTTGACATCTCTGTGCAGGGCCAGTCTTAAGCCAATTGGACCTATTTGGCCCAATAGGGCTCTGCCCTAGGGTATGACAGGGTTGTTTTGTAAGCCCAGAGTTGCTTAAGACAGTACAGCAAAGTGCAAGGCACTTTCCTACTAGCAGTCTGTCTTCTGCATTAGTTAAGTCTTAATGGAGTGACCAGTGTTTCCCATTCTGCAGCAGCGTGCCTGTGTTGGTAACTGCAGCAGCGTGCCTGTTGTATGATTTGTTAGCTGTCCTTGCTCCCATAGTGGTCAGTCATTGCTCGATGTTCTGATTTCAACCCAAAACAGTAACTATATGGTTTTGTGCCATACTTAAGTTGCTGTCTTGGAAGATTAATTTGAAGACTTTTCCTTCCCTTGCTGACATGGTGGAGTCCATCATGGTTGCTAATGGTTGTAAAATTGTGGGATAGGTGGAATAGTCTACACTAGTAAATGTAAACCATACGATGGTGTTGGGAGGTACTTTAATGATTGCAAAGACTTGACAATGTTAGCAATTCAATGGCATGGCAAAGAAATGCCTGCTGCAGTCAGGAACAATCCTAGAGATGTAAAAACAAGTGGGTGTACAATGGAGGGAGGCAGAGGTACAATGGGGGGAAACTGATTTATAAATGTACTGCAGGGATATCACAGGTTGACCCTCAAAATAGAGGGAAGAGCAGAAATTTAAATATAAGAAATGGATGGGGAAGGGAAGGCTTTGTAGGGGGGAGGATGCATTACAAAGAGAACCGTTTTGTATCCTCTTTCTACCTCCATGTGGGTTTCCTTAAGCCTGATTTCCTCCCAGTTAACGTATGTAGTTAGTACTTTTACATTATTCCTGCATCTAATTCTTTTGACTTGTAATATTGATGGAAAAGAGCTGTATGTATTAGTCCACTTACACAGTTTAACAAGTAATGAAACAAGTGTAAACTTTCAGCAGTATTTAAGTGCAGTACAGGTTGAGCAATGCCATTTGTAAGGGGAGTCCTGAGATCATTACTACAGTTGAGCATTCTGTGGAAGTTCAGTTTCCAGAGTTTTCTGGAAACTCATCTACTCTAACAAGGTATAAGAATTGGGTAAGGAATTCCAGCTATTCAGAAGTGCACATGATTATTGGAAGAGCCTATGAAGGAAGAAAGGGGGTGATTAATGGGGAATGGGAGTTTGAATTTGCCATGTCCCCCCTAGTTTTCCCACAACCATTAAGTGCAGCCCTTCTGACTAATTTGTCCAGGACTTCCTGGCATGCTAGAATATTGGACATGAGAGTTGAGATCTGGTAAATGATTGTTGCACACTAGTAAACTAGTTGACTGACCTACTAGTTGACTGGCCTATAAAGAGGGCAGAGTACTTGATCTGTTAAAATTTGTGGTGAACAGAAGGTTATCCCTCTTAGTAAGATGTTAAGCACACTGCATTCGGCGTACAAGTGGTTCCTAATTGCTGTGTGGATTAAGTATAACGTTTTTAAATATTCTAGCTTGCCACTGAATGAATATTTGAAGTGGTTTATACCCACTCTCAGCTTTCACTATTTTGGAGGAACATGCCTGTTTTGAGGCCTGATTTTAAGATGCCCCTGTTTTTGCAGATATGTCAATACTTTCAGGCTTTACACCTTCAGTTTTTTCTGAATTCCCTTCATCACATGATTTTTGAAGCTGTGTAGAACAAACCACACTACATAGCCAATATTGAAGTGGTGGCAGTTTGGAAAAGTCTTATCCTACATCCTTCCTCCTTGTGTGGAGAGTATGATAATACAGTTCATTAAAATCTACAGATACTACATTCTTTGTACTTGTATTTTTCAGTCACTTCTCACCCTGTTTTAAAATGCATATTATCCCACATTTTTCAGTCACTTCTCACCCTGTTTTTAAATGCATATTATCCCACATTTCTCCTGGAAGTGGAAAGAGTTGTGTGCTGTTTGGTATTCAAATTTTATGTTACTTAGATGTCCAGATTTTGAGCTGGATGTTCCTATTTTTCAAGGGCCTTTGTTCCTATTGTCAGTGTCTGCAGGTTGAGCAGTACGTCTCTAACCGTTGGCTGTCCCCTTCCTTGTCCCTCGATTTTTCATTTCAGGAAAATCGCTGAGGATTAGTCTCAATGCCGGGCAGTTGCACAGAAAATGCTTGTAAACCTTGGGGCTTTTGTCACATCTTTGCTTTTGGTTTTGCCTGGAATTCTTGAGCAAAAGCTGTGGTATGAAACCAGTTCAACATATGCACAAGTAGTAACTTGCATAAGGTTTGCCTTTAATCTTGGATTTCTTTTCCTTCCATTTGTTTAGGATGGAGTTGAATGGACCAAAACGGTAATTAAAAACATTGCTGCTGCTGGAAAGTTTTCTAGTGACCGGACCATCAAAGAGTATGCCAAAGATATTTGGGATGTGGAGCCTTCTGATCTTAAAATTCCTCCTCCTAATCAACCAAGAGATGGGACCGATGAAAAGGCAAAAGAATGAATATTCCTCAGAATTGAGGTGCTGTAATAAAATCTGAAATGGGACAAGATTAAGATCCTTGGTGTAGGATGAGGGAAACTAGTTGGAATATTTACTGGAATTTGGTATATGGCACTTATTCTCCCTGTAAAGTTTACATCTCAGCTTTTAATGTCACTGGATTTGGAGTGAGGGGCAGTGGGTGGATTCCTGGTCAAATTACTTCTCAATTCTGATGGGGTATAGAAATAACTTGGTTCAAAAGTTTGCCATGCTTTATAAAAATGAACTGTATCCTGTCATTTTTGAGAGCAAAGTAAATTGTTACTGAAAGATGCACTGTATTCAGTTTATTTCATGTACATTAAAAGCATCTTCTGTATTTCGTGTGCAGTGAATTATTTTGCTGTTTGTTTCTAAACTGTGAACAGGGTGGCCTTCTGCCTACTTCAGCCTCCATTGTGCAATCCCCTTTATGTAAAGAGGGGAACCTGTTTATCAGAAAAGTTACATTTAGTTGATTCCATTCCATAATGTTTGCATTAAGGAACATAAAGGCATGTTTAGCAGGAAAGCTGGCACTTTTTATGCTTTAACAACTCTGCAAGACTAAGACTTTGCAAACATTGGATTAAAAACACTGGCCATTCCCTCCCTTTAATCCTGTCTAAACAGAACTACAAACACCTGAATCATTCCAAGGCACCCAAACTTTATCAAAATGTCACTTGGCAGGTGTATTCCAGCATCCAACCTGGCTTCTGCCTTTACTGGTCTGTTTACATCATCTGGGCCCTAAAATTGATACCAAGTATCTGTTGCTTTTCTGATTAACCTAGATATTGCCAGATTTGCATGCTTTGCAGTTAAATATCCCTTTAACCTTACCCAGAACTGTGCCATTCCCTAGAAGTTTGTAGATTTTACTCCGTCTGACTGGCTTTTGGATAGGATGTTTAAACTGGAACTCGCCATGTGTTGAAGATAAAGCATTCAGTTCTGTGGTTGCCTGCTTATCTCGCAATTAAGTCTAACACACTATGCTTAATGAATGACAAAAACAGACTCAAACTCCCTGAATATCATGACCAGGCACAACGAACTTGACTGAGAAGAGGCACAAATTTTAGCGTAAGCTATTTTCTGCTTTTGTCTGACTTCAGAAAGCAATAATCTCTAAACCAATAGAAAGTACATCTTCATCCCACAACACAAACTCAATTAGACATGCACTTCTGCTAACTTATTCAAGTGAACCCTGCGCTTCTTTAAGAAGCACTTTTAACTACATCATTCAACCCTGGTACTTTGTCAGTTTAACCTGATCTGCCACAGTTCATCTTTGTTCCAGCTCTCAAAATCCTCACCTCTTATGATGTGTTCCCTATTCCAGAACTGAACAGGGGCTTATTATAGTTGGGACACTTCAAAGTGCATTTAAACTCATTTGTACTATCCTTTTTTATGCTATAGTGGTGCTCTTTAATCCTGGCACAGAGACCCCAGGTGGTCATCTGATATAAAATGCAGTACAATGAGAACATCCCCAATGTACATAACACCTTTGGTGTTGCAGTTAAAATAACCAGACACTGGAATAGTGTGGCAAATGGGGCAAATTTACAAAAGGTCCCTCTAATATGTGCCTACACAAACTGTACAACATCCACTTTTGTGCATGCCAAATGGTTTATTTGTATGTAAAATAGTCCTTTTCTCTTTTTCACACTCAATTTTAAATTGGTGATTTTTATACACCAAAATGGGGGTGGGGGCAGATTGTCACGAAACTGTCCTGATTACCATCTGAAATTTTCCAGTTAATGCCTCTTACAAATCCACTATCCAAAGTCTTGTTCAAATTGCAAAAATTTCTTTGTTGGACTTTCTCAAAACTTTGGAGCCACTATAAGGAACTTGTAATATGGGTGGGTAGGGTCTCAGATTGTCCATGACATACTTAGCTGTACTTTGTCTTCATGGTAACCTCTTTCCAAAAAAAGTGAACAAATCTATTTCATTAATAAAATCACTGTCGTCACTAGTCAGACTGGCCCTGATGTATTGGCCTTTGGGTATATGTTTTTCATAAATTGTGGATGAAAGCTTAGTGTAGGTAACTGTAGTAAGTTGTGTTTATATGTATATGGTGAATCCTACTTGCAAGTCTCTAATAACCCACTCAAGTGACATCCAAAACGTTAACCTTTTAAACATGTCACCTAAAGTAAATTTTAGAATCTCTGAACTTAAACTATCTATAAACTCACTTGGTTGAGGTCACCCAAGATGAAGTAATCTACAAATCTTTTAAAAAAACAAAACATATCCATCCATAATATCTTCCAAAAATGTGTTCCCACCATCCAACATTTGTGAATGAAGGGGCAGCTGGAGACCCCATAGCAACCCCTCTGTTCTGTTTATGCATTGTTTTTCTTTCAGATCACAGCAAAAGTTGCACTTGTCATTAGAGGTTAGAAAATCTCCCAACATATTGTCTTACATATTCTTCTACTGTTTCATGGGGAATACATATAAAAAGTGATACCACGTCAATGGTGGTGATTTCATGGGTCAAATGAAAAGGTAATTACATTTTCCGAACTGCCAAGAAATCTAGAGTCTTGTAAAAGAACTTGGTTTACTGACTAAGGGGTTTAAAAAAGAATCCACCATAAGAGAAATTCCTTCTGTGATGTAATTAGGCGCTGAAAAAATGGGCCTGAATGGAGGGTGGTCAAGGTCTTTAAGGACCTTTTGATATTCCAAACAAAACTCCTAACTTGGGATTCTCTATTGCCACTCACTGTCAAACAAGAATAAATTCTCTGATAACATGTTAATACATAACTTACATTGGCTGCCTCGTAGTGTAAGGTGTTACTTCACATAGCTTCAATACTATGAATATACTTGTCCTGCTCCACCACAAACCAAAGCACCACCTTTGTCACTTCATAATTCTAACCATGCTGTTGGTGAAAAATCGGCTCTGAAGGAATTAAGTTGTAATATTTACACCTTGTTTTATTATTGTCTAACAAACTTCTAATTTGTTTTTCACAAGTATTCTCGAACACTCTTAAAAAGTTTGTACCAAAGATGCATTAAAACAGGATGGTTTAACATTTCCTTTCATTCTTTTCAACATCAAAATGTAAGTTCAACAGTCGTGTGTATTTTTTCAGTTCTAGAACAGTGCTGGAAATATTAGCTGTACTAGTTGGAACAAAATTTAAACCCACATTCAACACTTTATGATGCTCAGAAGTGAGGTTAAGTTTAGACAAATTTATAACATTTTTGTATGTCTTGCACTCTTGTGGATGAAGGAATCCTTTTCTCTGGTCATTCTAGTCCTTGGGGGGGGGGGGGGGGCTTCCCTTTTTTTCTTTTCTGAACTTAACTTTGGGCCTTGCTCAAAGTTCCTTGGAATTACCCGGACAGTCGGTGTTGCTTTTCACCTACAGGAAAAGCATTGACTGTCTGCAGGAAATCAACTGCTGAAGCCCAGTTGCTTCACTTCCTGCATTATCAGCAGCCTCATTCTCATTTTCCATCGGTTTCCTTTCAGTTCTCTTAAAGGTATATTGTCTAACTTTCATACTAGGCTGTTGAAAGTTAGAAAAATTCGTCTTGGAAAATGTATTGCTTGCATTGTCACTTTCATATGCTTTAATTTGTTTTTTTTTTTGCATTTTGTTAATTTGCTCATGCTCTTGAACTTCTAGGATGTTATGATACTCAGAGTGCTCACCAAACCTATTATGAAAGGGCCTCATCAGCAGTCATTTGTTTTAAACTGGCTATAATTTTAACATTGTCCAAGTAATTTTAGAAAATTAAGACCAGCATTGTTAAATCCCTGTAAGGTGTGTAAAAAAAAAAAAAAAAAAAAAAAAAGGTGGAAAACTAATCCATAGCCTTGACACAGTTTCGGCTTTTAAAAAAAAAAAAAAAACCTAGCCCTTTAGGAACTTGCAAGTCCAATGCATCGCTGGAAATATTCTCTAAATCAAGATTTTTATGCTTCAGCAGTCTATAGTTAGTCTCACAATTCTTTCTAAGATGACATGTCAGCTGTTTCTGTGATAAAAAAAAAAAAAAGATCAGTACCACTAGTAAGAATAGATGCCACATTTGCACAAGTCTTTTTGGAATTTAAATGAACTTCAGTGTGGTTACCTTGTGTAATAGGTTGAATATTACACATCCACTGATGCCATCTTTGGAACTGGTGTACCCACAGGGTTCTGTCACTTGCATGCTCACCAGCAAATCCAAGGATTTTTGAATGCCAGCCGTGGTTTTAAGCAGTTGCACCATGAGACCATGTTCACTGCTGCCTGGTGTAGGATAAATACTGCATTCAAGAAGAGGATCCCCTTGTTGCTCTCACCCAGAACAAGTCAAAACCAATGAACCATAAAAATGGACAAACTTCCAGAATATCATGACAAGCCACAAGAACTGGAACTTAGACTGAGAACAAGAGGCACAAATTTTAGTGTAAACCATTTATTTTCCACTTATTAAACTTCATCAGAAACCATGCATTCAACAATAAACTTTTGAAAATTATCTGTAAACCAATAGTACATCTTCCCACAAGTGACATCAGAAAACATTAGACATACACTTAACTTATTTGTTCAAGTGAACCCTTCAAAAGTTTGCCATGCTTTACAAAAATGAACTGTATCCTGTCATTTTTTGAGACCAAAGTAAATTGTTACTGAAAGATGCACTGTGTTCAGTTTATTTTGGTTGCATTAAAAGCATCTTCTGTATTTCCTGTGCAGTGAATTATTTTGCAGTTTCAGTTTTTGAACTGAACAGGGTGGCCGCCTGCCTACTTCAACAGCTGTTACACTTGTGTGCAGTCCCCTTTACGTAAAGAGGGGAACCTGTTTATCAGAAAAGGTACATTTACTTTATTCCATTCCATAATGTTTGCATTAAGGAACATAAAGGCATTTATCTGTATGAATACTGGTCATTCCCTCCCTTTAATGTCGAACTGCCAACACCTGAATGATCATTCCAAGGCACCCAAACTTTATCAAAATGTCACTTGGCAGTTGTATTCCAGCATCCAACCTGGCTTCTGCCTTTACTGGTCTGTTTTCTTCATCTGGACCCTAAAATTGAGACTAGTATCTGTTTATTTTATTAACCTAGATATTGCCAGATTAACATGTTTGACAGTTAAATAGTCCCTTTAACCTTGCTCAGAACTGTGCCATTCCCTACACATTTGTAGACTTTACCTCCTGTCTGGCTTTTTGGTAGGATGTTTAAACTGGAACTCACCATGTGTTTAAGGTCACAAAACATCCAGTTCTGTGATTGCCTGCTTATCTCGCAGCCATTATATTTGAAAGCATTTGCATTAATGCTGCCATAAACAGGCTATACAACAGAAGGAGGAAACTAGTTCAGAAAAAAAGCAAATCCCAAGAAGGAAAGACATCCCTGATAAGTATCTGTAAGAAACTAAGGTCCCTCATGAAATCATCCAAGGCTAACTTCGAAAGAAAAATAGCCAAGAATTCAAAAGATAACCACAAAGCCTTCTTTAGCCATGTTAAGAATCTAAGTGGCAACTTGCAGATATGCACTGAACTAGTGCAAAATAGCACAAAATATACTGAACCTACTGATATTGCCAACATCCTGGCAGATTCGGTGCAAACTTCACCCCCTCTCACCCCCAAAAGGGCCCACAACAATACCTGAAAAATCTGATGTCCCAAATATCAGACACATGTGAAAACAGCCCTTTCAAAAGCCAAAAAATGCAGCGTCAATGGGACCAGATGGTGTCCCAGGCTGCGTCTTGCACGAACTACAGAACAAACCCCCACCTAAACACGCTGTTCAACCTCAGCCTCTCCACAGGCTGTGTGCCCATAGAATGGCGCACAGCAACAATTCCTCTCCACAAAGGAGGGGCCACAACTGACCCTGGTAACGATCGCCCCATAAGCCTGACTTGCCTGGTCTGCAAGGCTATGGAGCACATCACCATGGAACTCAAGACATTGGGAACCTCCAAACATTTGACCCGACCCAGTTTGGCTTTTAAGGGCAGATCATGCCTACTAAACCTGGTTGACTTTGAGATGGTCACCAAGGCCATAGATGAGGGAATGGTGGTTCACACAGCATACCTTGACCTCGCCAAGGCTTTCAACACCATTCCCCACTCTGGTATTACAGAAAAACTCACCAGCATGAATGGGTTGCCAACTGGCTTACAGGCAGAACTCTCACTGTAAGAATAGCTGGCTCCAGGTCCGACTTGAAACCAGTCAAGTGGTGTCCCGCAAGGCTCAGTCCTGGGACCCCTACCGTTTGGCATATACTTCTCAGAAGTACAGGTGAACACAGGAGGACTATGGCTAACAGTCTGCCGATGACTGCAAACTGGGTTTGTAATGGACTCTCCAGCTGACACTGACATCCTCCAAAAGGGCCTTACTGAGACTGACACCTGGTGTCAGTCATGGCCTCGAGCTAAATGCCAAAAAATGCATAGTCCTCCCATTTAGGAAAAACAAAACGCCCACGAATTACCACATAGGTGGCAGCCCCCTTCTTACAGAAGAGGTAAGAGATCTGGGGACCCAGGTAGATGGTAATCTCTCCTTTGACCATCATATTGCCAAAGTAGTTGGGAAATCCTATGTGGCCCATCTAATTACTAAAGGGTTTGAATCTAGAAATAGAGGTTATAGTGCCCCCTCTACGCGTTGCTCATTAGACCCATCATAGAGTACAATGCTCCATTTGTGATGTACCTCACAAAGATGCTTCCAACAGCTGGAAAGACCACACCAAGGATTACTGGCCTCAAACATATGTCTTATGCAGCCAGACTGAAAAAACTCCGGCTGTGCTCTGTGGCATATCGCTTACTCAGAGGTGATCTCTGCCTAACTTACAAAGCCATGTCCAACTCAGAATTGATGGACATGCTCCACCTAAAGAAATCCAAGTCCCTGCGAGCCACACGCACTAGTGAGCTAAACCTCACCACAACAATTAAACAGAGCATGCTGGAGGGATAGATTCCTGTCCGACTCCCCAAGCTCTAACAAAATTCCAAACTACATTAGGTAGAGTCCCTCACTAAGACTCTTGAAGAGAAACCTTGACTAGTGGATAGGTAACAAAATACACCCCTGGGATCACTTCATTGGCTCTGCTTGATGGGGAATCAGTTAATCAATGGGGTGGCGAAAGCCGACACTCTGGCTAGGCTTATAAATAAATGCCCACTGGCAGGTAGCTTAGTACCTACCTATAAAAGTGGTGACTTGACTGCACTGATTTGAACTGCGGTGTTGGGGGGGGGGGGGGGGTGCTGTTAGCAAAGTTGCATTAAATACACTTTTTGACTAGCTTTTGAAATTTTATGAATATTACAGCAGTCACACTAGTTGCCAACAGATGTTTCATTTATATTTCAATATTTAGATTCATGGATATGTTGACAGGATATTGGCTTTGATGCATTCTGTACTGAATAGCTAAGTTTATAACCCGCATACATATGCAAAACTTAAGAGTACATTTGCATACTGCACAACACTTGCATAGCAAAGTCTTTACAACTGCCCTCCAGTAGTGTAATTTGGAAGCTGCCACATTACCGAGCGACAGTAATGGTCATATGCCTTCCCCATGTTTAACACTACTGAATGAGTCTGCAGTTGGTATACTTGTAAGAATTCCAAAACGTAGTAGCTGTGGTGGTGGTGCTGCAGCATTGTCTCCTCACATTAAGACATTGTCCTGTTCGATTCTCAGCTAAAGTGTTTTCTGTGTGGAGACGTGTGAATGGGCGTACCTTTGTTGAAGGTTGTGCATCGGGCCTGGCAAGTCGGTACATAAAAATCTACTGCCAATCATTAGCGGACCGGAGTTCCGCTGTGGCGAACCCTAACCGGGAAAAGCCGAAAGATGCAACAACTTGCCACACCACAGCTTAAATGAAAATGTGTATAGTGAAGGATTTCGCAGTACAACACACTGCTTCAGACCAGTAAAATTAAAAACTGTACCACCTACTTTTAAAATCAAACCAAAGTGCACAAATCAAACTACAGACCTGCGCCACATAACCAAATCTGTCATTAGCTATGTGCACAAATAAAGTTCCTGCTTTAGAAAGTGTTGCTTTCATTCATAGTTGTCTTTCGGCTTTTCCCGGTTAGGGGTCACCACAGCGGAACTCCGGTCTGCTAATTATTGGCAGTAGATTTTCACGAATGCTGAGGTGCCAGCTCTGTTAAACCTTCAATGAAGGCACGCCCATTTACGAATGTCTTTCGAACGCCCACCCAACTGTGGGGAGGTAATGCAGATTCCACACAAGGCACTCCCTGCACTCCAGCCGTATTCGAACAGGAGAACCTCTTGCTGTGAGGCAACAACGAGAGAACCGTTGCTTTCATTCATAGTAAGTTAACCAAATAACTTTGAACACACAAGTGCAGATCTAGGCTGTAACAGCCAATCAAATACAACGGGAAGAAATGCTTTCATATTAAAACTACTGGTGAAGCTAAACAAATAGTCTACTTGGTGTCTCAAACCATGATTCCTTAGTACGGGTTTGACACTAGCTTCGTTTAAACCAGGAAAGTGGTCAGCTTTGGAACACTCCATTTAAGTTCAGCACACAGTCCTATTCCTTGTATAATTTGAAAATATGATCAGCCCCATAGTAGTTCACATGCCTTTCCAAAGGATTCTTGCTACAACTTTTACGTAAATCATTGTGTTCTAAAATTGTTTTTGAAAGGGCGAGCCATTTCCCTATATAACATTCACAAGCCTGACACTTTGCATAGTAAACATTTGTCCTCCTGCAGTCAGTGTAAAAATTTTTAAAAAACTTGTAATTCGTTGGTGTATGTAGAAAACTGCCAATCCAAATGTGGCTGCATGCATTGTAAGATCTACAAGAAAACATGCCTTCACGAACAGATCGGGCCACTTCAGTCAAAATGCCTCTAGCATAGTTGTAGTTTCAATGAAACATTGTTGTGAAAAAATTTAGGCACAAGACCCAAAAGTTATTTGTGTGGTATTGGTCATTAAGATGGACGAGTTCTTATGTCACTGTTCAAATATTGTTAGAATACATTAACACTGTTTTAGGGACAGATATGTTCATTCTGCATATTAATGACTATCGCCAAAAAAAGGGGTAGCAACAGTTTGTCAGAGCGAACCTCCTCCATGGTTTTGTATACTTTATTGGAGTAGCCACGAGCAACAAACTAGCTGCAGCCATTCTCAATGCTTTAGTTGCATGACTATTGTATAACCTAGATATTCTAAGTAGCTGTCTCTTGACCACATTCTTACATGTCAAGGATGCATACTAGTTCTGTGTAGGATATTCTTCCTAAAAGTCCTACATATTTTCTTGGAAATCTTAAAGCATCTCTGCTGACCGTGGCATCCAAAAAATCAATAGTCCTCAAAAATCAAGTGTAAATTGTAAAAGTAGTAGAATGCAGATAGTCAGAAGTGCATAAGAGTGAGTTGCCCTTCCATACATGAAAGACTTCTACAAAATGTAATAACTTGTACTATAAACATATGTATTATTGGCAGTCGCATTCCCACTGTGCCAAAACTAAATTGGCACTTGCAATACCCATTTCCACACCAACACGTTGTGAAGAAGCCTTGCTCAGACAAAGGCATTGTTCTCCAATAACATACAGATCAGTAATTGGACAAATCACTGCATGTGGAAAGTTTTCTAAATCATTTGGTATCGCTGCAAAGAGGCAATGTCCAATGTTGGAAACAAGCCATCTTTCACTTCTAATTTCTTTGTACCAAGCATAGAGATCTGAAAGGAAGTTCTTGGTATCCTTAAGTACACTGGGAATGTAGTCAAATATCTAATGGTTTTCTCAAAAAGAGGGGTTCAGTAGTCCATCTGCAACTGGAAACATGGAACACACTGGATCTCTGATTCTTGTGATCCTTTGGTAAACAATACAAAACTGGTATGATAGTATTTAATAGTGAAATCAAACCTGTCATGAAGGTCATACAAGTACAGCTCTTAGCCATCAACTTGATCCAAGGTGCTTGTGTGTGACTGTCTTGTAGCACTTCACACATCTTCAGCAAATTATGCTGCCAGTCTGCAAGTACGATACTCCCTTATCTGCTGCTGGACAAATCTCCAGATGAGGATTAATATGAAGCCTTTTCAATGCAGCCAGTTCACCTTCAGATAAGTTATAAAATTCAGTTTTACACCTTTCAGCTAAGGCTTTTTGCAAATCTTTACAAACTGCAGTGAATGCTTCAATGGGATGTGGTGCAGGTGTAAAATACATATTTATAAATACAGATGTCCTCCAAATACAGCATTTTTACAGTTCATGTAATAGTTTTGTATGCAGGCTGTTTACAAAACCCCAATTATCCCTTTTTCCATTGCTATTGTTGATCTTGTATTTTAAACTTGCCATTTTTGTTAAACAGATCCCATTTGGCACATGTACCGTACATGTCGTTTGTCAGGATGTTCTGCTATTTTTACAAATCCCAAATTTTCAAATATGGTTTTAAACCTGTTTGTAAAGTCACTATGCTGTTTACCAAGGTGTTACATTCTTAAACGTTCTTAGCCTTAAATAGCCATATAGTCAGACTGCCTGTTTATCGCCGCATCACTTTCATCTCTACTTTGTTGCCAAATAGCGAGTCTTCTGTCCATAAGTAATGGTCCCAAGATATGTCTGGTTTTAGTTGGTCACTAGACAACTCCATCTACCTGCTGCATTCTTCCAGATTAGACATCTTGACGTTCGGCCCAGTCATGCAACACTGTTTATGCTCAATATCTCTGCTGTGAGCGTTGTTTCTACTTGATATGCCACTGGCACACAAGTTTATGTATATGCAAATCTGATACAAGATCCATAGTGTTGCAAGAAGGGGAGCTGTTAATCAGTTCACAGCTGTCCCTTCCAATCTGCATTATTAAACAAGTTATTTCTGTAGTGTGTTCTGACTAGAGAGCTCCCCACCCATTGGTATTTTGTCTTTATATGTGCTGGACTTACAGTTGCCCTCCCCTACTATAAATTTGATCTTGGACACTCCTCCCAGTCTCTTGTCATTGGCTCATTCTACCTAATACAGAGAGAACATCTGAGAAGGCCAGCCCACTTAGGTTCTTTCTGTTCCTCCTTTCTCCCTTTCTAAAAAAGTCTGATTCGTTTCCTGCCTTTCCTAGCTAGTATAGTCCTAGTGTTCTGACTGTGCTTCTCAAACATTTTGGAAATACAGTATATTTAGTGCATTTATTAAAACTGTATTTGCCTTAATATTGCTACAACTCAAGTCCTCTAGGTTGCACTGCATCTGAATTTGTTTTAGCTGCTTTTCTGTGTATGTATATACTTTACTGTATATGTAAACTAACTTATTCTACTGTATTACTGCCTCTTAAATCATTTTTCAGTTGTGCACTTGCCTTGCTTCATTTAAAAAGTAACATTACTAATTTTGTAGAGTTTTAATTGCATTTACTGTTTAGGGCTACACACTCAGTGCATTGGCCTTTTCTGTGTTTGTTTACTGTATTAGTGCATTGTTTAGCCTGTTTTAACAAACAAAAACTATCTTGTTTGCTAGTTTCCTGCCTTTCCTAGCTAGTATAGTCCAGATCATAGGCTTTGCTGGTTTCAGGACTTTGTGTTCAGAGCTGTACAGACCTTGCTGTGGTAGAGGGAAGTCCTACTGCTTACCTGTGGGAGTGGTGAGCATAAAACTATCTTGTTTGCTAGTTTCCTGCCTTTCCTAGCTAGTATAGTCCAGATCATAGGCTTTGCTGGTTTCAGGACTTTGTGTTCAGAGCTGTACAGACCTTGCTGTGGTAGAGGGAAGTCCTACTGCTTACCTGTGGGAGTGGTGAGCATTGTACTGCCTATCTAATACAAGAGTTGCTTCCAGCTCTGAAATTGTAATTTTATTAGCCATTTTGGGCTGATTTCTATCCCTTTCAACTTTCTGGCTTAACACGTGTGTGCATTTTTTGCATTGTGTAGTACCGCTAGGCTACGGTTAAACTATTCCAGGTGCCAACAAGTGTGCTCTTCAAATTTTCCCTTAGAACTAGCTGGTTTCTCAGTAGTAGCATTAAAATCTGAACCCCTGTGACGAGCACTTGCTCTAGAACCTGCTGAACTAGGAAGCCTTAAACTGATACAAGCACTCAACTCTCCTTGTTAATAAGAAGAAATTAATTGTAGGCACTAAACAGCCTATAATTACAAAGTACCTTGCAAAGGTAAGGGAAAACTGCTCTTGTACTTTACAAAAAAGCACCTAACCAGCCATGTCCAAGGATCAGCTTCCGGTGATTTCTCCTGTCCACCTGGTGAATCTGGGCATACTGGGGCAATGCAGCAGCTGCCTCGCACACAACCCTCTCCTCTAACCACCCAACATTACAACCTGGGAGCGATGTACTTAGCCAAACTGGAAGCAAAGCTCTCTAGCCAAGATTGTGCTAGACAGTCAAGAGGAGAAGGTTAACACCTGCACTACACCTCCAGCAACACACAGCCCTTCAAAACCCATACAATCAACACCAACACATAGCAACACTAAACCCACATATGCGGAGGCCCTTAACATTAGCCTGCCCAAGCAACAAGGACCTCCGAAGCTGAAACGCAAACACCAGTCAAAACCAAAGTGACACAGCTCACACCAGTGTGCCACCCAACCCCTAAGGCAAGAAAATGTACCCAACACTTTAGTCATGGGCGACTCTATAGTCAGGCACACCTATGTCCCACTCACCAGGCTGAACAAGGAGAAAATTAGTCAGCTGCCTGTCTGGTGCCAGGATCCACCACATAACCCATGCACTCGTCACTCCACAACAAGTACAAATAAGACTGTCATTGTCCGTGTTGGAGTGAATGTCTTGAGACGTACCTCCCTGGACTACATGAAGAGACATGGAAGAGCTGTCGGATCATGTGGCCCAGGCAGGTATGACCCTAGCCCTGAGTGGCATCCTGCCTTCGCCCCGAATTATACCACAGTACAAGGACAAATTGACTTCAACTGGCTAAGCTTCTGGTATCATTCAAAGGGGATTCAGTATGTCTGCCTGGGACATGATCGACAAACCACGATGCTTTAGGTTCATAGGTAAGTATTAGGCTATCTGCCTGAAGGCATTTATAAGCCTAGCCGGAATGTGTTGGCTTTCGCCACCCCCTTAGATTAGTTCTCTGTGCCTCTGTCCAGCAGAGCCATTTAAGTGATCCCTGGGGTAAACTGTCTCCCATCCAGTCATCAAGGTTTCTCTTGAAGAGGGTTAGTGAGGAGCTCTGCCTAATGTAGATTGGAATCTTGTTCCAGAGCATAGGAGGTCTCTGGGACAGGAATCTATCCCTCCAGCACGTCCTATTTATTGTTGTGGTGAGGTTTAGATCCCTGGAGTGTGTGGCTCAAGGGGATATGGTTTTCTTTAGGTGGAGCATGTCCATCAATTCTGGGTTGGACATGGCCTTCTGTCAGGCAGAGATCACCTCTTGAGTAGGCGGTATGCAACTGAGTACAGCTGGAGTTTCTTCAGTCGAGCTGCATAGGGCATCTGCTTAAGGCCAGTGATCCTCTTGGTGAGGTACTTCTGTGCTGTGGTCTTTCCAGTTATTGCAGGTGTCTTGTAAGGTACATCCCAATTGGGGCATTGTACTCTATGATGGGTCTGATGAGTGATGTGTAGAGGGGCCCAATGACCTCTTTCGATCTGGATGCAAACCTTTTTGTGATTAGGTGGGCCACACAGGATTTTCTAACTACTTTGGCAATGTTATTATCAAAGGAGAGGTTACTATCTACTTGGGTCCCCAGATCCATTATTACATCTTCCGTATTTAGGGGGCTACCACCTATGTGGTAGGTTGTGGGTACTTTGTTGTTTTTCCAAAGGGGATGACTATGCACTTTTTGGCATTTAGCTTGAGGCCATGGTTTTAACACCAGGTATCTGTCTCAGTGAGACCCTTTTGGAGGATGTCTGTCAGCCGGAGAGTCAATTATAGCCCCTAGTTTGCAGTAGTCTGCCTGTACCTCTGAGAAGTATATGCCATACAGGTGGGGTCCTAGGACTGAGCCCTGGGGAACGCCACTTGTAACCAGTCATACCTAGCTCCTGCAACTCTTACCATGTGGGTTCTGTCCGTGAGCCAGTTGGCAACCCATCTCGTGACGTAGGGGTTTATGTTCAGGCTGGTGAGCTTGTCTATAATACCTGAGTGGGGAATGGGGTCGAAGGCCTTTGCAAGGTCTAGGTAGGCTGTGTGGACCACCTTTTCATCTTCTATAGCATTGGTAACTGTCTCGAGGTCCACCAGATTTAGGAGGCATGATCTGCCTTTAAAGCCGAACTGTGTAGGGTCCAGTGTTTGGAGGTTCCCAATGTCTCTGTTAGAGATCCATGATGATGCACTCCATAGCTTTGCAGACCAAGCTAGTCAGGCTTATAGGGTGATAGTTCCCAGGGTCTGTTGTGGCTCCACGTTTGTGGAGCAGAGTAACAGTTGATGTGCACCACTCTATGGGCACGTAGCCTGTGAAGAGGCTGAGTTTAAACTGTGTGTTTAGGTGAGGGGTTAGTTCATCTTGGAGCTCATGTAGGATGCAGCTTGAGACAGTCTGGTCCCATTGATGCTGTGTTTTTGGCTTTGGAGAGGGCTGTTTTAACCTGTCTGTGATTTCAGGGGCACTACATTCTTCTGGTATAGTTATTTTGGGGGTGAGAGGGGCGTGAAGTTTGTACTGAACCTGTCTGCCAGGATGTTGGCTATATCTGTCTGTTCAGTGTATTTTGTGCCATTCTGCACAAACTCTGAGCAGATATGAGAATTGCCATTTAGATTCTTGACGTAGCTAAAGAATGCCTTGTGGTTATCTTTGGAGTCCATGACAATTTTTCTTTCGAAGCTAGCCTTGGATGATTTTATGAGGGAATGTAGTTTCTTGCTGATACTGATCAGGGATGTCTTCCCTTGAGATTTTACTCTTTTCTGTATTAGTTTCCTCCACCACCTATTGTATAGCTTGTTTATGGCGGGGGCCCACCAGACTGTTTTCCATTTCTTGGAGTGAGTCTTTGTTTTGTTTGGGATAGCACAATCCATGCATTCTTGTAGGTGCACGTAGAGTGCATTAGTAAAGGATTTTGCAGCTTGGACAGTGTTATTCTTTAGCATGGAGGCTTTGAAACTTCCCACCTCGGTCTTAAGTAACGTGAAGTTTGCTTTTCAAAAGTTTTTCATGGTGGCTTCTTTGACAGGGGGTGGTGGCAGAATGTGGATAGAGTGGTTAGTTTATAGTCTGATCTAACCAGCGAGGGGTTGACCTCTGGTGTAGAACACCGGTCGCCCATGTTGGTAATGACCAGGTCCAATATGTTGTCACCTCTGGCGGGGGTGTTGACCAGTTGATCCAGGGCATTTGAGTTTATAAATTCTAGGAAATGTTGGGCAGGGGAGTTTGTTAATGTTTGGGTAATTGAAATCACCCAATATCAAGGTGTTTGGTAGGACCTTTGTTTCCCAGTGTGTCCAGGAATGTGGAATGGGGGTACTGGGACATGGTGGGTGTTCTGTAGCAAGCTATAATTTGAATAGCAGTTTTGCCTGTTAGTTGCACGTGGATGATGTCTGAAGCATCGTGCTGTGCCACAAACATGAATATGGATACTCCCCTGCCTTTTGTATTTCTGTCTGGGTTTTGTAGCCAAAATGTATGGTATGAATTGTAGCCTGGTAGTGCTGGGGTGCTCTCTAGAGCCTTAAACCAGGTTTCTGTTACTGCACATATATCGATTTTCTCCATACTGAGAAGTGCCTCAAGTGCATGCATTTTGAGGTTTAGACTTCTGGTATTGAGTAGCATTACCCTCAGTGGTTTGTCTTTTGAGCCTTGCCTAAAAAAGGCACTATGGGAGTGGCAAGAGCCTTGGCCAGTATTCTAAAGCCTAAGGTTGACAGGTGCAAGCAGTCTAGTGAAGCAGCGTGGCTTGTCTAGCATGTCATCCCAGGCTGACAGACACTGGATCCCCTTTGAATGACACCAGAAGCTTAGCCAATTGTTGAAATTGATATTTTTTTCTCTATACTGTGGTATCATTCTTGGTGAGGGCAGGATGCTACTCTGGGTCATACCGACCTGGGCTACGTGATCAGAGAACTTCTCCATGACTCTCTTCATGTAGTCCAAGGAGGTATGGCTCAGGTCATTCACACCAACATGGACAATGACAGTCATATTTGTACTTGTTGTGGAGTGACCTGAGTGCTTATGTGGCAGATCCTGGCACGTAACAGGCATCTAACAGTAACCTTCTCCGTGTTCAGCCTAGTGAGTAGGACATCAGTGTGCCTGACTATAGTCACCTATTGCTAGTGTTGGGTATTTTATTTTGCCTTAAGGGCTGTAATTGTGTGGCACACTGGTTTTGTGAAGTATGTGTTTTCATGGTTTGTGTTGGGGGGGTTGGAGGTTGCTTGGATGTCTGCTTTGGAGGTCTCTGTTGCTTTTGCAGATTTATATTTAAAGCCTCCGTAGGTTTTCTTGTATTTGTGTGTTTTTTGCCGGTGATGGTTCCTAGGTTTGTGAGACTGGTGGTGTAATACAAATAATTCCTTTCTCCTCTTGACTGCCTGGTCCATTCTTGGGTTGAGAGAGCTTAGCTTCCAGTTTGGCTGTATAATTGCATCTCTCGCATGTATTAGTGTTTGGTGGAAGGAGGAGAGGGGTTGTCTGTATACATGAGGCAATTGTAACATTGCCTCAAAATGCCCAGCTTCACCAGTTGGACCGGAGAGTACACCTGAAACTGCCCTTTGGGCATGCCTGGATAGGTACAGTGAACTGTTTTACTGATTGGCTGGTAAGGTCGAATAGAGAGCCTTGTCCTTCTCTACAGTATGGGGGGGGGGGTCTAGTGCTAAGGTTTATTAGTACTTGCAATGAGTTTTGAGCAAGTGCCAGGATGAGAAGTGATTGGTTTGAGTGCTTAAGTTGAAAGTTTGTCTAGTTCCAAGGGAAAAATTAGAGAGTACACTTTGTGGAGGCGGGAATAGTTATACCCTAGCTACCCGGCGTGCAAATGTGGGTTTTATAGCAGGGAAATGAAAGGGAGAGAAATTAGCCCAAAATGGCCAATAAACTAATTTCTGGGCTGAAACCACTCCTCCAGGGACAGATAGGCTGCTCCAAGCTCCCCTCTCTCAGTGAACAGAGAAACTTCCTTCTATCCAAGTAAGGTATGGGCAAATACAAACTTGTAACACAGCCCTGAATTCAGCACTAACCTGAAAACTGGACTATACTATATTAGAAAGGTGGGAAAACAAGTATGTTTTTTTTTTTTGTTTTTTTCAGAAAATAAAGCAGATACAATCAAAAAACACTTTAAAAGCACAGATATGGCTATCACACTTGTGTGTAGCCTGCAACAGTTACAGGTAATTTAAACATAAAACCGACTTTGTTAAAGTGCAGGCAGTAAAATAAGTACAATATGTAGCTGAAACAAGTTTTTTAAATCACAAACTCTAGAAAAATCAGTGTTTTTAGGCAGAATTAGCTAAAAGCAGCAAGAAAATGCAGAAAAATGATACTTAATCACTCCAAAGTCTCTCTTCTCTCTGCTGCTGTAGAACTCTGCAGGGCACCAGGCAGGAGCTTGCTGAGCTTTGCCAAAGATGGTCTGCACCTGTCACCCCTGGGATTCAGGTTACTGGCTAAAGCTCTTGCCACCCCTATAGTGCCTTTTTTAGGCAAGGTTCAAAGGACAAAACCACCACCGTAACCGATAAGCATACAAAATCTGAAGGTAATGCTACTCCATGCTAGAAGTCTAAACCTCAAAATGCACTTTCTCGAGGCACTCCTAAAAATGGAGAACATTGATATCTGTGCAGTAACTGAGACCTGGTTCAAGGCTCCAGAGTGCACCCCTGCAATACCAGGCTACAACTCTTACCACACTTTTTGGCCACCAAACCAAGACCGAAACACTAAAGGTGGAGGAGTGTCCATATTCACCAAGGATATTCACACCTCCAGGCTAGTTGCCCAACACAATGCATCTGAAATTCTCCATGTGCAACTTAACACTAGGTAAGACTACAATACAAATTATAGCTTGCTACAGATCCCCCACCATGCCCCAAGATTCTCACTACACCTTTCTTAACATACTGGAAAATATTAAGATACAACCAAACACCCTAATACTGGGTGAATTCAACTACCCTGCCATTAACTGGGAAAACTATTCGGGTACCAACATCTTTTCCCAACGGTTCTTGGAATTCATAAATTCCAATGCCCTGGATCAACTAATCCATTGTCCCACCAGGGGCTCCAATATCCTAGACCTGGTCATTGCCAACATGGGAGATAGGTGCTCCACACCAGTGGTCACTCTCTCTTTGGTCAGGGCTGACCATAAGCTAATCATCCTTGACATCCACATCCCACCCCACCCCCCCCAGTAAGGAAACCTCTGTAAAAAAAACTTCTCCAAAGTCAACTTCATGCTACTCAAGTCAGAAGTGACAAATTTCATGACGCCCATGCAGACAGGAGCTGAAAGTTTGAATGCTGAATCCTACACTAAGGCACTGTATGAGCACATCCACTCGTGCATGAATCGTGCCATCCCAAATAGAGCCAAGACACTCTCCTCCAAAAAAAATGAAGCCAATCTGGTGGTCCCCTGCCATAAACAAACTATACAATAGAAGGAAGAAACTGTTGCAGAAGAGGAAAATCCCAGGATGCAAACAACTCCCTTACCAGCCTCAGTAAGGAGCTGAGATCCCTCATAAAATCCTCCAAAGCAAGTTACGAAAATAAAATTGCTAAAGATTCCAAAGGCAACCACAAGGCATTCTGTAGTCATGTCAAGAATCTAAATAGCAATGCTCAGATCTGCTCTGAGCTACAACAGAATGTGGGTGGCACAGTGGTGCAGCGGTTAACGTTGTCGCCTCACAGCAAGAGGTTCTCCGGTTCGATTCTCAGCTGGGGGTGCCTTCTGTGTGGAGTTTGCATGTTCTCCCTGTGTTCGCGTGGGTTTCCTCCGGGTACTCCGGTTTCCTCCCACATTCCAAAGACATGCATCTGGAGCATTTCTCCCCGGGCCTCCGCTGAAAACAGGCTCTGTGGAACCTAGTCGGACATTCCCGGTCAACAAATGTTAAATAAATAAATAAATAAAATAAAACATTAAATATACTGATCCCAAGGATATTGCCAATATCCTGGCAGATTGATTAGTGCCAACTTCACCCCTTTTGATTTAGTGCCAACTTCACCCCTTATAGGGCCCATCTCAGTACCAAAAGATTGCCAAATTCTGGTAATCATGGCTACACAGGAAGAAACCACAGTCTCCAAAGCTAAGAATACAGCATCCATGGGACCAGATGATATGCCGGGCTGTGTACTGTATGAACTACAAAATGAACTGGCACCTCACCTAAGTGTCATGTTTAATCATAGCCTCACCTCAGGCTTCATGCCCACTGAGTGGTGCACAACTACAGTTATCCCACTCCACAAAGGGGGATACTCCTTGGATCCCGGGAACTACCGTCCCATCAGTCTGATGAGCCTGATCTGCAAGGGCATGGAATGCATTATCATGAAACTTAAACAAGGACATTGGCAACCTTCAAACACTGGACCCCACCCAGTTTGGGCTCATGACGGGCCAATCTTGTCTTCTGAACCTTATTAACTTCTTTGAATCAGTCTCCAGAGCTGTGGACGAGGGTAAGGAGGTCCACACATCCTATCTGGACCTCGCCAAGGCCTTTGACACCATCCTCCACTCTGGAATCATAGATAAACTTACTAAGCTGGGCATAAATCCCTACGTCACTCAATGGGTTGCCAACTGGCTTACTGACGGAACCCAGACTGTAAAAGTAGCCGACTCCAAATCCAGCTCCAGACAGGTGACAAGTGGAGTACCTCAGGGTTCAGTCCTGTGGCTGCTCTTGTTTAGCATCTACTTCTCTGAAGTACAGGCCAACACTAAGGGACTCTGGCTAACAAAGTTCGCAGATGACTGCAAACTGGGAGCCATTACTGAATCCCCAAATGATGTGGAGATTCTACAAAAGGGCCTTACAGAAACAGATGCTTGGTGCCATAGCCATGGGCTGAAGCTTAATGCCAAGATATGTATAGTTATCCCCTTTTGGAAAAAACATGTACCCATGAATTACCACATAGGCGGCAGTACACTAAACACCAGAAGTGTGATGAGAGACTTAAGGACACAGGTGAACAGTGGTCTCACCTTCGATAACCACATCACCACAACAGTCAGGAAAACCTATGTGGCACACCTCATCACTAAGGGCTTTTCATCCAGAAAAAACGAGGTCATTGTCCCACTGTACTCATCCCTCATTAGACCCATTATAGAGTACAATGCCCTGTTTGGTATGTACCTCACAAGACATCTCAACAGCTGGAAAGGCCACATAAATACCTCACTAAAAGAATCACAGGCCTAAAGCAGATGCCTTATGCTAACCGTCTTAAAAAAACTTCAGCTATACTCTGTGGCATATTGTCTACTCAGAGGTGATCTCTGCTTAACATACAAGGCCATGTCAAACCCTGAGCTGTTGGACATGCACCACTTAAAGAAATACCAATCCCTGAGAGCCACACCTTCCAGGAATCTAAACCTTGTCATCACAATGAACAAAACATGTGAGAGGGATAGGTTCTTGACCCAGAAACTCCCCATACTCTGGAATAGACTGCCCATACATGTCAAGCAGAGCGCGCCTCCTTGGCCCTCTTCAAAAGGAACCTTGACAATTGGATGGGAGAGAGGAAATTCATCCCAGAGATCATGTCAGTTGCCCTGCTAGACAGGGGTCCAGGGAAGTAAATATTGCGGGAAGAAATATTCAGGGAATTGCTATGGCTAGGCTTGTACAGGCCCTAGGGCCGATAGCCTAGTACCAACCTATGAACCTGTGTCATTTAAGTAACTTGTGCTGTATTTATTCCCTGCAGAAAAATTAATACTTGCTCATAAATTCCTCTTAATCCAAACTACCAAGTCAGTGTGAAGAATGGCACGTTCAGAGATGGTGGAGGTGTGACTGTGGATGAATTCTCGGTTCCAAGTATTGTATTCTGAACTCTGGTATTGAATATTTAGTGACATTTTCCATTGTCCAGTTTGGATTTCTAACTGTTGGGCCTTTTTTCTGCTACAGGATTGACATCTGTGTTGTCATTGTGCCATCATTAATAGCTTCTGTGCAGATTATGCATTTTTTTGCCATTAAGTTTAACTGAATTTACATTTGTTAGCATTTGGCTAAATGGCAAGTAGTATTTGTGTGGTTTCTAATCTAAATACTAAAATCTGTGTCTAGAAGAGTGTTGAATATAAAGAAAAAATTCTGCATAGTTAACATTGGACAAATCCAGCCTGAACCCCTTCCCACATGAAAATACCTTGAGATTATGGCCACTAATTTCTTAAGGTAGATTTCATTATTACATTGCTTTGCAGTTTAAGGTATGCAAGGCTAAGTTTAGTTGTAACTTCCATTTATATTAAACATACAAGTTAAATTGTATTTTTCTCGAATCATTGTGAATGGCATGGTGTTGAACAAAGCAGGTTCAAGCTTTTCTCTGGTGGAGGTAACCAGTATTATACAAGGTCTTTCATGTATACTTATTCCACAGTTTGAGGCACTGTGGTGAAAAACTGCATGATCCATGAGGTTTGAAAGAAAGTACAGGACCCAGAAGTTCTAAAGGGTTCTAGAGCATGCAGTTTGACCTTGCATTGACTTGAAGGGCGACCTTTCATTAGCAGTGATGACAATTCCAGGAGATGTAGGATAGTAATTGACTGTTCCACACTGAACAAGTCAATTTCTCAAATTTATGCCTCCTCCCTGCAGAAAATTGACCCAAACTGTAAATTAACTAAGGCAGAGGAGTAGCTGGGTTTTTTCTTCAGAGCTGGACCTAAATGAGAATTGTAATCAACTCGTATAAATCTAAGCTTTATAGCAAATTCCCATAACTTTGAGGATGTGGAAATATCTCCTTACTCCCAAAGTTGTGATCTTGAGTTATTAGAGATGGGGATTCAGGAGAACTTGTAAACCTAACAGAATTCTGTCTTTGTATACTTGTTGGTATTCTGCATTATTGGGTTAATACTGATTTCCAGTTGATTATTTTCCTTTGGATCCTGTAGAAGGCCAAAACCCAGATTTTTTGGCAATGATATAACAGGCAGCCTTTGGAGGAGGTTGCCTCTACTGACATAGATACATTGGCCAGTCCAGGAATCAAGTGTATTATGAGGTCTGGAATAGGCAGTTGTACACAATTCCACTTGTAATGCAGACAAATGTACTTGAGCTACAGCACTTTCTCCATTTTACTGCTAATGAGAAGTAACCTGTTTCTTTAGCAGTAGAGTATAGTAATCAAATCCGGATTGTCACTGTTCTAATAGCTAAAGGAGCAGAAAAGGATGCCTTTTCAGGCTAGTGTGCATGGCCAACCAGTCTGTGTGAAACAGCTGGAGGGGGATCATTGTATGTTTAGGTATCCATGCTGAGGGAAGGGGCAAAGTCACCTGACAGTGTTAGAGGCATATAGAGTACCACACTGTGGGCAGTATCATTGAGGCTAGCCTGCTATAAGGTGTGAATTTAGATTTATTACCCCAAGGACATTAATCTGCTTAGCACCCCAGAGTGTGTGTGTGCTCCATATCAGGTTGGTAGAGAACATGACTGTAGGACTTGGTGTGCTGCATATGTCTGGTACAGCTATACCCGCCGAGGATCAAAGATCAGTGCTGACTATTGAGGGCTTTCCTGTACTACACTGGAAGGTACTGAATGGAAAATGCGATTGGGCCTGCTTTCTGAAGTTTGACTGAAAGGGACTTTGATATCACATATCTTTGTCAAAAGTAATGAAAAGTAATGCCCTAGTGGGCAGTGCATAGATGTAAATGACCACCCAGCAATGTTGAGGTCTGATAATCTGGCAGAGGGCCTCAACACCCGTGGAGAGTCAAATTCCCCTGTAATGCCCACCATGGTGAACATTGCATTTGGGTATATGCCATCTCTTTTTTTTTTTAGCATATACAGTGGTTTTAAAATGTGTTTACACACCTGTTAAAATGCCAGGGTTTTGTGATATAAAAAAAATGAGACCACAATAAATCATTTCAAAACTTTTTCCAGCTTTAATGTGACCTATAACCTGTACCATTCAATTGAAAAACAAATCTGTTAGGGGAAAAAAATTAAAAAAGAAAATGTACAATAAGCTGGTTGCATAAGTGTCCACACCCTTAAATGAATACTTTGAAGCACCGTTTGATTTAATTACAACATTCAGTCTTGGGTATACACCTGCCCATCAGGCTGATTAACCCCCAAATAAAGTTCAGGTGTCCTAGTAGGATTTTCCTGACACTGTTGCCTGCCACAGCAAATGCCATGGTTCGCAGAGAGCTTACAAAGCATCAAAGGGATCTAATTGTTGAAAGGTATCAATCAGGAGAAGGATGCAAACAAATTTACACAACATTGGCTATACCATTGAATGCAGTGAAAGAAGGTGGAGAAAATATGGGACAACAGTGATGTTGCAAAGAACTGGTTGTCCCTCCAAAAATGATGAAAAGACAAGATGAAAACTGGTCAGGGAGGCTGCCAAGAAACCTATAGCAACACTGAAGGAGCTGCAAGAATTTCTGGCAAATACTGGTCGTGTACAACATGTCCCGCGGTGGTGGTGCTGTGGTAGCATTGTCGCCTCACAGTTAGACGTTGCCCATTCGATTCTCAGAACGTCTTCTGTGTGTTGACATGCGTGAATGCGCGTTCCTTCGTTGAAAGTTGTGTGTTACACCCGGCAAGCCAGCACGTGAAAGTCTACTGCCAATCATTAGCGAACCGGAGTTCTGCTGTGGCGACCCCTAACAGGGAAAAGCCAAAAGACACAAAAAAAAAACTGGTCGTGTACAACATGTGACAACAATCTCATGTGTTCTCCATATGTCTGAACTACTGGGATACAACACAAAAGCATTTTCTTACACACAAAAACCTTCAGGCCCAGCTAAAATTTGCAAAACATTACATCAAGTTTCCCAAAAGCATATGGGAAAATGTGTTATGGTCTGATGACACTAAGGTTGAACATTTTGGCCACAATTCCAAAAGGTATGTTTGGCGCAAAAACACTTTGCATCACCAAAAGAACACCATCCTGACTGTGAAGCATGGTGGAGGCGGTATCATGCTTTGGGGTTGCTTTTCTTTAGCTGGAACTGGAGCTTTTGTCAAGGTGGAGGGGAATTATGAACAGTTCCAAATACCAGTCACGTTTGGCCCAAAACCTTCAGGCATCTGCTAGAAAGCTGAAGAAGAATTTCACCTTTCAACATGACAATGACCCCAAGCATACATCCAAATCAACAAAAGAATGGCTTCACCAAAAGAAAATTAAAGTTTTGGAGTGGCCCAGCCAGAGCCCAGACCTAACTCCAATAGAAAATCTGTGGGGGGGGACCTAAAGAGGGCTGCGCACAAGTGATGCTCTCGCAATCTGACAGATTCGGAGCACTTTTGCAAGGAAGAGTGAGCAAATATTGCCAAGTTAATATGTGCAATGCTGATAGACTCCTACTCAAGAATATTGAATGTTGTTATTAAATCAAAAGGTGCTTCAAAGTATTAGTTTAAGGGTGTGTACACGTACGCAACCAGCTTATTGTACGTTTATTTTTTTTAATTTTTTTTTCTCCTAACAGATTTGTTTGCTTTTTCAATTGAATTGTACAGGTTATAGGTCACATTAAAGGTGGGAAAAGTTTTGAAATTATTTATTGTGGTTGCATTTTTATATCACAAAAAAATGGCAATTTTAACAGGGGTGAGTACACTTTATATCCACTGTACATTTTTATTTTTGTTGTAAATTAGTCCCTCCACTTAATGTTGCTGTGGAATATGTAATTGAAGTATTTTGCATCCAAAATACAAGTTAAGGAATATTTTAATGTGTACAGAGGGACAAGGTGCACACACATGTACATGGGCACTTGTATGTGCATGCACAAACATGCACAGCAGTTGCACTTGACTATGTGCACTTCAGATGTCCTATTGTGAGCAAATGAAGACCTTAAGTATCAGTGATGCATATACAATGCAATGTTTTACAACCCTGGCAATGCATGCATGCACATAGGTGCACATGTAATAGCAATAGAATGCAGAGCAATACAGTCCCCCATATACAGTCTCGCACACAGATCATAACTACTATGGTTACTTGTGTTAAATTCCTCCCATGTTCATAAAGTGTAGCTTTTAAGAGCTATGTTTAGTGAGCGAAAGAGAAGTGGGGCCTTGTAACTGCTGCTGCACTTACTTGTAAATGTATTTTACTCTCTATTTTTTTAATCACAGAATTTCAAGAGTGTTTAAAGAGCTCAGTTAAGATGGTGGTAGTTTCCTTATTTTACTATGATTTGGTACATTGTGAAGTGGCAGATTTAATGGGTTACCTTAGTAGAGCATGTACAAGTGGTCATTTACCATTCAACCCCATTATGTAATGGCTGTTAAAGCCTGTGGCACATGACTGTCCCAGAAATCTAGTGTGCTTCAACATGCTACTTTCATATTGGGTGACTAGCCCAAGTAAAACTACTGTACTGATATATACAGAAGTTTACCGCTATAGTGTCCCTTGATATGGCAGTAGCCCTCTACCATCAGTTTTGTATGCAGACAGTTGTAAGCCAATCTGCAGCTGTTAGTATGGACATTTGGGCCCTACAGAAAAACTGTTACGTGTGATGTGGCACCAAGCATTTAAACAGATGCAACCTTTTCTACAGTATTAGACGTGTTCAAGCAGGTACGTACCTTGCATGGTTGCCAACAGAACCCTATGCCCACTGGTGAATGAACTCTCTTCCTGTATGTCTGTAGTTAAATACTCTGGCATGTTCTGAATACTGTACAAGTTGCTGGAGGCACTACAGCTGTGGCCGGGAATGAATGAATGATTTCTTTTGCGACTGACTTTGGGGTGATTTGCTTGTAAACATGGTATTTTTCTGTGGCCTAATGCCTGTGGAGAATGAGTATGCTAGTCTAGGTTACACATATGAGAAAGATATGGTGGTGTAACATGTCTAGCACCACTAGCCCTGACCCACCCCTCTGTCTACTTTTAGCTCATCACTGTAGAATTGCCAGAGATGGGGGTATTTTATGCCTAGTTTTCTGATCCATGCTTGTTGGGTAATATCACAACTGAGAGGAAATGCTGACTACCAAGTCACCTGTCTTCCAGTTATGCCCTTGATATTTCACTAAACCACATTTAAGGTGCCCAGAGCAGTGTTGAGGGTTATTTCAAAGGTTCATAGGTGTTTACTAGGCTAACTACCACAAGAGCTTTTTTAAACCTAGCCATGCATCCCAAATCTCTGACAAGTTCTAGTATCCTTGAAGTGTAAGCAGAGGCTTTGGAGATGAAACCTTTACAAGCAGGGGCCTGGGACATTGAATCATTTACAGGTTGCCTGTGTCCATTACAGATATAGCTGCCAAGTCAGGGATGAATTTCCTGATGTCCTGTTCATATGCTGCAGTATTCATAACATGGGGAAGTCTGCCTCCAGCTGACTCTTGCATTTGGCCAGTATACCAAAGTTTAAATGCTACTGCAAGGTACATGTGGCTTACATCACTGTAGCTTACGACGGCCATAGAGATGTCTGGTATAAAGCGGACATCAGCATGTGCCTTCCTCAGAACTTTTCTGCCGCCTGTCTGACTGCCAGCTCCGGTAGTCACTTGCCAGAGAACTCACTTTTGTGCTTGTGATAATTACCCCATGGGTTTTTTTTCTTTCCTTTTGGCTACTGTTTTTTTGTTGCGAGTTCATATCAGCTAGGAAGGGAAAGTGTCTGTGTGGAAGGCAGATTCCACAGACTCCCACGAGCTTTACTTATTTTGCTTAGGCCCAGGCCACGATCACACATCCTGTGATATCTGCAAGGCCTTTATTCCTGAAACCCTCTGGCACATAGCATCCCTTGTGTTATATTTGGAGAATCGGCACCTTAAGCACTTGGCTTGAGACATAGATCTGATGTGGGGCCTTCAGAAGAGCCGCAACTCAAGAAGGCCAATAAGCCTCGGCCTGATCCTACAACTGTTCCCTCTACTCAAGGTGTCCCTCTTGAGGCTGCTTCAGAATCTGCAGAGCCGCTTTCGGGTACCTCTGTGGAAGTTGTCAAGGGATCTGTAGGCACATCCCAGAGGGATTTGCAGATGTCCAATTTGGGCACTTGGGTGGGGGGGTGGACGGCTGTTTCTCTGAAGGCCTGCGCAGTGTGACGCACATTGTGGTTCATGAGGATGTTCTTCCGGACATTGTGGGATGCCACCGAATGTCAGGCCCTTCTTCCTTTCATTGCCTGGCTCCTGAGGCTGCAAAGAAGAAACTAAAAACTAAACATGTTTCCCTGGCTCCTCAGGACCAGACTTCTGATCAAACTCCTGAATTGCAGGCCTTTACCCAAGGTCTCTTTATTGTCTTCATGGCTCTATGCCAGATGTCAGCCCCCTCTTTTCCGGCAACAGGCCCTTTCTCTTACCCCTTTTAAGAGGCCTGCAGATGATGTCTGTTATGAGGAGGAAGATTCATCAGAGGGTGAATCTCCTGCCTATTCTACTCAAATTGCTTCTGTGGGTTATGACTCCCCAGAGGAGGAATCTAATGGTACAGATTCCCCTAGGGAGGATATTTCCTTTGGAGAGACCATTTTAAAGATGAACTAAGTGTGATTGCTGCCAGGTTTCTGAGATTCAAGAGGTACTATGATATCCTACAGATGGAATCCCCTAATCCTTCAGCCATCCCTCCAGTCCTACTAGCTGCCTTGGATCCTTTCACTGCAGCATCCAAGTGCCCTGATTCCCAGCTTCCAGCCCTCAAGTGCCCTGACAGATTTTACAAGGTGCCTGAGGATGCCAAGTGCATTTTAAACTAATTACATCCGAGTGACACTTCCAGGTACATCTGCTGTTAACTCCTACTGACTCCTCTAAGCGTCAAATACTGCTTATTCATATTTGCATCAGTAACTCCAAAACCATGCTATATATAAGGTTTTTAAAAGATTTCATCTTAGTGTACACAGTAGCAAGCTCAGCTGCATTAATATTTGACCTCTGTCCAGTGCAAGTAAATAAATATTAACTGTTGTTTTATGATATTCATTTATATAGCTATAATTTTCACATTCTACTAAATAGCTCCACAACCAAGTAACACAGGCAGAAGTCTTTAGCCTCATATGAAAGCTCTCAGCTTGAATAATAAATTGCTGTTGACAGTATGTGTGTAACTTGAGTGGTTGCTAAGATATTGTAAGTTGTTTACAAAATATTACAAAATGTAATAGTGTTTACTGTGACATAAAATTCAGTTTAAGACCTAGAACCTAAAGAATACTACCACTATAAAAAAATAGTTTGTGCTGAAGAGTTTTGCCATTCATACTACTTACATATTCCTTATGGTTCCAGAGATATGAACATTTGTTTGAAATGCGAGGATATAATTTGATTCTGTGAAAAGGCTTAGGCTCTAGCCTTTGGAAGTTACAGTGCAAAGTTCCTGAGGTCCATTGGAGTGAATGAGTTAAGGCACCCTCGTCTGACCCAGCTACTATTATCAGTGGCAGCAGATAAAGCTTCCAAACGTTTACCCTCCAACTCCCTGCTTCCCACTGATAAGGAAAGCGAGGTTATGGAGAGTCTGGGAAGTGTGCACTTCTGGAACCTTGGCCTTTAAAGTGATGAATTCAGATTCACATAGTCAAATATTCCCTGGCTGTTATGGCAGATGCAGTGAAACTCCTGTCAGAGCTTCCAGATTCTCCCAACAAAGCCAAGCTTTCCAGCATCTTTAATTCCTGCTCCCAGGTTACTAGGCACTCCATCAAAGGCAGTTATGATAAGGTGGAAGCTTCGGCTAGGGCTTCAGCTATGGAGTCTGTCCTGAGAAGGTATTCATGACTTAGATTACAACCCTTACTGGATGATATCAAAGCTAAGCTCATGGATGCCCCCCTGGACAACGAGTCCTTATTTGGCAATGCAGCTACAAAGCTATTTAAAACTCAAGGAAAAGGGGAAGGAACTCCAGAATTTGAAACACATTTCTCTCCTGTCCCCACTTCCAGAGAAACTACCCATTGAAAACCACCTTTGTTACAAAGGCCACTAAATCTTTCCCACCAAAAGGTAAAAGCAATGCTAGGAGACAGGCTCTTAAGTCTGCTTTCTCCACACTCTCAAACTGCCTTTTCAGTCCAAACCTGGTAGCCTGTGACTAGCAGGGCGTAAACCCATCTACCCCCCTTTTCTCTTCACCTCTTTCCCTCCCAGCTTGGAAACAGATAACTCAGGACTCTTGGGTCCTTTCCATCATTAACCAAGGTTACTTCATGGTATGGGAAACCCATCCTACCTTCAAAGGAATCCCACAACTTCCACAGGACCGAATTGAATTCTTTCCACTAGTCCTCTCCTCTCCTTTCTCAGGGTATTATCTAGGTGGTGCCACCCAATCAGAGGGGAAAAGGATTTTACTCCAGGATGTTTCTGGTCCCAAGAAAGGGTGGCCTATCCTAGACCTGTCCCATTTAAACACCTTTCTGAAAGTTCTCACCTTTCGCATGTATGACCCTTCCTACTCTTCTCCCTCTGATTCTTCCCCAGGCCTTGATGGTGTCACTGGACATAAACAAATGCCTACATCCACATTCACCAATGGTTCAGGAGATTCCTTCGCTTTTCTGTGGCTTTCTCTCATTTTCAGTTCTGTGCTTTGCCCTTTGGTCTCTCTACAGCACTGGCACTGAAGGTATTCACAATGTTTAGCCCCCTGTTACAGCCGACAGCAGGGCATACAGATACTTCCATACTTGGATGATCTGCTCCTCCAGGCCCCATCACCTTAAATACTTCTGGACAACTTTTCCTACACACTCCCTTCTGAGAGGGCTAGGGTTTCCCATCAATCTCCAAAGGTTTCCCTCCCAGGATCATGCCTTCCTGGGGTGCAGAATCCTGACAAGCACAAAGATAGCTTGCTTACCCCCAGAAAAGATCCTGTCTCTCCTCATATTTCCAGGACCTAATGCCACTTCAATCCCTGATTGCCAGGGAGTTCCTGCACCTCCTGGGGTTCATGACCTCAACTATTCCAATGCTTCCCTTTGCCAGGCTACACATAAGGGAAATTTCATTGGTTACTGAGAACAGTTTGGAAGCAACACTCACCCTTTGGAATTTGTTGTCCCCTCCTACCCAGTTTGAGAAAGAAGTTAGTGGTGGATTTTCCAGGTCACCGGAAATCCAGGACTACCCCTTCAACCACTTCCTCCCACCCAGGGTCTGTACACAGATGTGTCAGACACAGGATGGGGTGCAGCTCTAGGAAATTGGAAGGTCAGGGATGTGTGGTGCCCTCCTCAGTCAAAAGAATACAGCATAAAGGAAATGAGAGCTTTGATTTTTTTTTTTTTTGTCCTCAAAATCTTCAAGCCAGGGATGTCCCCAGGGGTCCTAAAGTGGTTCGCAGACAATACCAGAGATACATCAATAAGCAGGGTGGGACAAAGTCCTATATCCTCTGCAGACTGGCATTATACACCTGGGAGATAGTCCAGCAGTCAGGTTTCATTCCAGGCTGTTTGCCTCCACTCAAAATGAGATGGCAGAGAATAAGCAGGTCCATACTCAATCCCATGAGTGGATGTTTAACAGGAATGTGTTTCTGGACTTTGTCCATTGATAGGGTATTCCTCAGATCTTTTTGCCTCCCCCATGAACTGACAACTTCCCAAGTATTGTGCCAGGATTCCACATCCTGCAACATGGAAGGTGGACACTCTATCCTTTCTATGGAAGGGGATGTTTCTGTATGCATCCCCCCTCTCCCACTCATTCAGAAAGTTCTGCTGAAAATTCAGTGGGAACAACTGAAAATCTTGCTTATGACCCCCCTTTTGGCCATGACAGAATCGGTACCCCCTTATACATTTAGCCAAGGGCAATCACCACAAGTTAGCCCTCAGGATGGACTTAACACAGGACAAGGGAACTCTAGTGCATCCACAAATGTTGACCCTAAACTTGACACACTGGGTGATGGAGTATGATTCCCTTTAAGACTCCATTACACAGAGGACATGCTGCAAGTATCCAAATGTTAGAGGTTTTCCTTCTGGTGTCTTAGAAAACATTTGCAAGCACTGTCTGTAGAGGTGCCAGTGGTTTTGTCTTACCTGTGTGAATTACTGAAGAGCGGCTTGTCATTCCTCTGTCAAGGCACATCTGTCTGCCACTTCAGCATGCTTACGTATGTCTCCTGCCTTGGCTTCTAGGTTGGAAGTCAAGCTGTTCCTAAAAGGGGTCCTTCACATTAGACCACCAAGGAAATCAGTGCCACCTCCTTAGGATCTCGTTTTTATCCTGGAAAAACTTACCTTTACCCCCTTTGAACCAGCAATGTCATCCTCACTGCAACACTGCACATGAAAAACTGTTGTCCTAGTCGCTATTACCTCTGTCAGAATGTTTTCTGAGCTGCAAGCCCTTGTGGCCTCTTCTCCTTTCACGGTCTTTCATAGTGATTTGGTTTCTCTTTGGACTAACCCATCCTTCATGCCCAAAGTGGTAAATGAGCTACTCCTGAATCAGGCTGCCTTCTTCCCTTTTCCCAATCCTCCATAACTTGGATGTTCAGACAACTCATACCGTTTGTGTAAAACGAAGCCAATCTGCAAGTCTGACAGATTGTCTCCTATCACCCAAGGGCCCTGGGCCAACCTGTTTCCAGGCAAACTATTTCTTGGAAATCTAAAGCCATTTCATTTTGCTACTCAGCCAATGGAAAGGATCCGTCTTCCCCTGTAAGGGCTCATGTTACTAGAGCTGTGTCCTCTTCTGGGACATTTAAAGGATTGGATGCAGCTTCTATGCTGGAGCTACCTAATCCTCTGTTCTTACCTTCACCAAGCACTATAAATTGGATGTTTATTTCCAAGTCCAGAGTGGGGTTTGCCAGAGCTATTTTCCATGGCTTTGTGGAAAATATTTCTGCTCCTCCAAATTCCTCCTCTGCATGAGCTTTGGCACTCTCCCTCATGTTATGAATACTGCAGCTTATGAATAGGGCATAGAATAGCTGTGTAAAATATTACCATAACCACAGATGTCCTTTTCTATATGCTGCAGTATTGCTTCCCCCCAGCCTTCTCCCTGATGCTTGCCTGATCCCTGGTACATGTTGCTCACTTATTATGCTGGTGTTTTGTGGCATTCAATTCTGAGGTAGGTACGTGCTGATGTCCGCTTTATACCCAAAGTCTCTTTATGGCTGGCTTGCACTGAGTGATGTCCACTGTCACACGTACCTTGCAGTAGCATTTAGACTTTGGTATACTGGCCAGATGTATGAGTCCATCAGAGGCAGACCCCCATTTTATGAAAACTGCAGCATATAGAAGAGAACATCTATGTTTATGGTAAGATTTTACACAACTATTCTTTCCACATGCGATTGTCCAAGTTGCACTTGAATTGAGTTAGGGAGAAGATCTGCTACACATGGATGGTGAACCTGTTCCAGAGATGGGGCAGTCTCTCTCTGATGCAGACCTGTCTGTCCAGCAAGTCCTATTTATATCACAGGCAAGGTTTAAGTCTTTTGAATGGGTCATTGTGGTGCTGTTTTGCAGTTATGCAGGAGGTCCATCAGAGAATGCCCTGTAAGCCAGACATTAATCTCCCAAAATATTGGTGCTACATGGGTTTGGGCTGGTAACTCAATTATGCTCTTCTGACTAGACACACACCAGCTGACTGCAGTGAGATTAGAACCCCTACCTAAGTATATGGGCTACAGAACTCAGTATTTTATGCAAGCGCCAAAGCACGTGTGTGTGAACATTACTTCAGAATGTCCTTGCCCACCCAGCTAGGTTAGTGACTTTCATGTTTTATAGGAGAGCTGCATTAATGGCACGTGCAGTGATATGAAGCAGTAAATGATCCCTTCAACTACCCCTCCCCCAATGCTTGCACAGCACATATGGGGATAGAAAGCATCTTATGAGCATTATGCTAATAAGGGAGAATACTTTGTAGTGGATATGTGACTGCCATCTCTTGTGGCTTTGTATAGTAATTTTGATACATATGCTATGGGATACTGCTGCTGGGAGCTATTTGTCATGTCATGTGTATCTTCCTTGTGGTACTGCTGACCAAACAGTTCACTGATCTGCCATCACTCGCACTGTGGCTTTCAGAGCTTCTGGGCAGTTTGCACAAGTACTACAATTTCCTTTACTTCATATCATGCAGAACATCTTGGCCTTCAGATATTTTGCTGTTCCACCCCAGGCCACACTTTGCATCTCCTTACCTTTGTGTGTTCTGATACATTACTTCTGTCCTCTCCCTGTTTTTGCTGCTTCCTTCAACCTCATTAGCATTGACTGTTTGGTATTTCTATCTGAGTCCTTTTCATTCACCCAGTGTGGTTCTGCCTGCCATTAAGCATGTGCTGCTGAGCTTCCTCACTGGCCCTTAACTTTTTCTGCTGTCTGGGTTACACTTGCCATCCACTTCCATTAAGCTGCAGTTTCTCTAGTTGGGAGTGCTTTCTTGGTTGTTAAGATTCTATTGTTTATGCAAATGATATGTGAAAGCTCGAGAGAGGTGTTTTTCCCTTCCCAGATTGGCCCTTATGCCAGTATATGAGTCAATCAAAAAACTCGCAAAACGGAGCTGTGTTTAATGTGGAACGGCATGATGTTCTGCATTAAACACAAGCAGCTCCGTGTTTAGCGATTTTTGATTGGCCCGTATGCTGGTATATGCCAGTTCATCTATTAGCCAGTTTTAAGTTCAGTTGATGGAGAATGGCAAATTTTACAGTAGTCCTGCCACCCATGTCTCTAATGGACAGAGGTAGCTTATAAATGCCTGTCAATCAATGTCCTGTTTAGATACAGGACATCCTTTATCTTTCAGGAAGACGTGGCTCGGCTTAGAAAGGCCCCAGTGGGTTGTTAGCCTAGTAGCAATCTATGATTTTATGGTGTTTCATCAGGCAGGATTCTTAATTGTACAGTCATTGTGCACACACCAGGTACAATCTAACAACTTTTTGCAGGGGGTGTAGGGTCCACCTACACTATTTTGATGTTGAGGGTGTTCTTCACACTCCTTATGTCTAACAATGCATCCTGTGAGATTGCACTAGTGCATAGTAAAGGGAATAGTTGTATGCCCCTCTTGTGTGTGACCTCCTTAGTAATGTATGTGGAAACTATAGCTGTGGGGAACCATTCTCTGCAAAAGCTGTTTTTGTAGCATGTTTTCACAACTGCCAAATGAGATAGTAGGACACTGACATCAGGAAACGTGACTGCATTACAATAGTCAGTGGGTTAATCGTCATGCCACTGTTTTTCTACTCTTGCACAATACTAGATTCTTTGTGGAAAGTGTATATACCACATTTCTTTGACCCAAGTGGAAATCTTTCATGGTAGGTTCTGTATCTCTGTTTAATATCTTCCATACCAAGGTGTTTTAATCTCTGAAAACTGGAGGCCTGCATGTCTTGGGCCAGTACAATTAACCGATAATTCACATCAATAGTAAAGCACTCCTGAATCTTGTGGCCACCACTTTGTCTGCTGTCCAGAGTTTAGATCTCAGCCTTGACATTCATAATATAAAAGTTCTTTCATTCTAATGCCTAAAGCATCAAAGCCTTTAAAGTGCTCGTATGGATATAAGTCCTGAACTATGACCTGCATCAGCTTTTTACTGTGTGTGAGAAGTATAAAGTATAGCCACAAATGCCAGCAATTCAAAAGAGGCACCTGCACACACCCAAGAGAATCCTTTGGGCTACCACATTAGCCAGAAAAGGCAGCAATATAAAGTGCCCTGCGCTGGAATTGGTAAGTGTCCAATGTACAGCCCCATGCCTTTGGTTTCACTCTCCTGAATGTAAATTCATTGATGGAATGACACCCTACCCCCCCCCCACCAAGTCTTGTGTTACAATTTTCATCATAACTAGCAAGTGCTCATGTTTGCAACCATCCTGTCTGAAGATGAACGGTCTGGTAAAGTCTAGTCATAGATTGGTTGTAGCACTCTAGATCCAGTGCTGTTTTTCCAAGTGTTACTCATAGGAGGACCCAAGAGAGCTTGCTGGCCCAGGTTAAGACTCCAGTGTGAACTTCTGCACCAAAATATTTGAAGTGTGCTTGGATATGTCCATGCAGGAGACCTTTCTAGTCTTTATATTTAGACATGTACATGATCAGAGGTACCCTAACATCCAGCACCTTCCTCTTGCATGTTTAATACCACAGACACCCATGCGTGAGCATTCATTCCTTTTTCAAGCTGGCATTGAGCTTTCTCCCCCTTGACTTGTAGGAGTTGGAATGTGGATTGGTTTTAAGTTTAAAACTAGATAGGTGGTTGGGTAGATCATTTGTAGCCTAGCCACTGCAAATCTCACTATTTTGCTGTGGGACCAGACCTGAAATGAGTCTGATTTACCCATCCATTTGTCTGAAGGATTTAGGGTGCTACATTTATTAATATAAAGTCTATTCTGAGAGATTCTTGGGTATCAGTCTAACTAGCAGTTTCTGTTTGTGGTGGTGGTGGTTTTGGTCTCAGTTGGTGTATTTTGGTACAGGTTTTACAATTATGAATATGTCATGCAAGATGGGGTCATTTGAAGCCTTGGAAGATGGAAAAGAAGATTAAGATGCTCCGATTAGCTTAGGTATTTTAAGTTTGAACCATGTATGACCAGTTACATACCAAAGGAGTATTATACTCTGAGCCTAATAAAGATAGAGAGGGATAACATCCTTTCACCTAGGATATTCCTTTGATTAGCTGGGCTAGAATTTTTTTTAACAATAGTAGTTATGTGGTTGAAATTATTGTCTACAAAAGTGCCGAGGTCCCTATCATTCAGAGTGAATGGGTGTCCATTGTAGTTCCAATGGTGCTCTTATACATTTTTAGCATTGTTTCAGATCGTAGTCTTCCCATGCTTGAAACTGATTGTTCCTTTTTTACCATCTGGGAGTCACTTGGAAAATTGTTTATAATCACCCACAGACAAAGTAAGCCAAAGACTCTTGACAGCACAGAAATACCAAATAGAAGTGACCCTCCTACTGAGCCCTCGGGGGTCCCACTAAAGAATAAATCTTTTAGGAGTACCCAAGTCCTAATTGCATTCTGTCTGGGCCAGTTACACAAGGGTTTAAATATAGTTTGATTAATTTGTCTGTAATGCCTCTGAGTGGAATGGTATTGAAGGCCTCAGCCAGCTGAAGATAACCTGTGTACCTGTTTGCCCTCATCCAATGTAAAAGTAACTTTTTCCAAAGTCCATTATGTTAAACAGACAGGGTCTTCCTTTCACAAACCCAAACTGGTTTGGGTTGAGAGATTCTCAGCTGTGAATATCTTTGAGCTCCATAATGCTGCATTTCACCATAAAGATGAGTCTGGTAAGGCTCGTCTGTTAGCAGTTGCTAAGATTAGTGGCAGGGCCTCCTTTGTGGAAGAAAACAACTACAACTGTTTTGCATGCTTCTGGCATGAAACCAGTTGAGAAACTGAGGTTGAACAGTTTTGGGAGCAAAGTTTGTGATAGTGTTCCATACTAACAAGCATGCCAGTACATTACCCAGGACTCCATTGTCAACACACAGATGCACCACTCACCAGAATGAAGAAGATAGTTGATTATCTGGAGCCAGGATCTGCCAAGTTGTGCATGCACTCTAGTCACTACACTACACTACACTACACTACATGTAACTATGACTCTATCATAGTCCATGTGGGAGTTAACCTGAGACATGGACTACATGAAGAGAGACTTTGTTGATCTGAGTGTCTCAGGCAGATATGTGTCTTGCATTGAGCAGAATTCTACCTTCACCAAGGATGGATGCTTCAGTGTGTACAAAAGATTGACTTGGTTTCTGGTGGCTTTCCAGGAGGATTCAATATTGTTCAGTGTGGGAGGACCTTAACAGACCACATTGCTCTGCAAAAGATGGTCTACAATTGTCTCCCCTAGGCTTCTGAATACTTCCTAAAACTTTATCAACCTCCTTATTGCCTTTTTAGGCAAATGACAGACAAACCTACTGACATAGTAAATTTAACACCTTTAGGTTTCTTTAGGTTTTATGCTCAAAGCTAGGAGCCTAAATAAGAAACTCCACAGCCTAGAAGCTCTGCTCCCTCTGGAGAATATAGACATCTGTGCTCTTACCAAGATATGGTTTAAATCCATAGAAAGTACTCTGGCAGTGCAAGGCTTCAGTGCCTCCCACATATTTAGACCATCAGCTGCACAGACAGAATGTGGAGGATTCTCATGCTATATTAGCAGCAAGCATAATTCTACATTGTTAAACAGGGTGATGCCTTGGAAATTTATCCATGTGCAAATCACAATAGACAAGGTCTTCTACCGTATCCTAGCAAGCAGTAGGTCACCCTGTATGTTCCTAGAATCCCATAGCTCATACCTAGACCTACAGGAGATGCAATTAAACCAAATACCCTATTCATGGTAGACTTCAACTACCCTTCTAGACTGGGGAACACACTGCCTCATATTTACAGGCATACAGTTGCCTTTAACACAAATTCCCTTGACCACATAGTGTGCAGACCCACAATAGGTTCACACATACTAGACATATGGTATTCAATATAAGAGAGCACTGCACACCCACTCACCTAGTGTCGTGTCCTCACTGGTGAGGTCTCAGTAAAAAGCTGTCTCCTTTGAAATAAAAATCAACTGCTAACCCCAGCAAACCTGTAACAGCTAGGATCTATTCCAAAGCAAAATATACCCTACTGTGTGTTAGTTTTCAAAATTAAATGCTTATCCCAGTCCTGAGTTCATAGCACCCTGTGCAGAACTGTTCAGAGAGACTGTGCAACTATTTAAATGGCTGTATAGAGGCTGCTGTACCTGCTACAAATAAGCCCAAAACAAACTCAAAGCAAACCACACCGATGGAATCCTAACACTAAAAGGGTGTACAACAATGAAAAAAGTTATGACTAAAATCTGGAAGAGCAACCCCAATAATGATAGGTGCGGCAATTAAACTAAACCGGAAACTAAGAGGACCAAGTCCAACAAGGCCAATTATGAGGTCAAGATAGCTGCACAGGATAAAGACCACTACAATACCTCCTACAGCTATGTCCAAAACCTGAAAACACACATCAATGTGCTAAGCTGGTTTTAATTGGTGCCACCTTCACTGAGCAGACTCCCCCATGAAGTACCTACTAGCATACACCCCCCAACTATTAACAGGGAGTAGGTACTGGCGGTGCTTGTTAAGGCCAAAAACAGTCTCCATGGGCTCCAACAATATCCTGTGGTGCCTTATAAATAGCTTGAACATGGCCTATCAGGACATGAGTCACTTTTCAATTATCGACTCAAAACAGGCTTTGTACCATGAGAATGGAAGACTGCTGCAGTTAGTCTACCATTGTGAAGTGGGACATCAAATTACCTCAAATACAGACCTATTAATCTGACTAGTCTAATATGCAAAGTCATGGAAACAAATTATCATGGAAATGATCAAAGAAATAGCCAACCTTCAGACACTGGACCCAACCCAGTTTGGCTTTGTCAAGGGAAGTTCATATTTACTGAACCTGGTGGACTAATTTAAGGTCGCCAAGGCAGTGGATAAGACAAAATTCTGCATACCGCCTGTCTGGACCTGGCTAAGGTGTTTGATACAATACTGCACTTGGGTGTAGTCAACAAACTTGCTGAACTGAGCATTAGCATCTACACAACTCTAGATTTCCAGCTGGCTCACAGGACTCAGGAAATCAGGACTGGTGATATCACCTCCTTTGAAACTGGTCACCAGCAGATACCCTAGGGCTCTGTGCTGGGACCACTTCTATTTGGCACCTACTACTCAGAGGTAATTTCAAGGGCCTTTAGCTGATCAAGTTCACAGATCACTGAAAATTGGGAGCCATCATAGATTGCCTTCATGATACCAACACCCTAGAAGAGGGTCCATCTCAAATGACTGGTGCCAAAATCGCAGACTAAACTCCATAACCAGGAAATGCATTCTAGTGCCTTTTGGGAATACTACTCCAAAAAAAACACCCCTAAGAGTGGACCTGGTAGTCCTGGATCTGGGAACTGGCAGTTATTGGACATTTGACCAACATGTGGCCAAAGTAAAGATTGTCACCCAACTTAAGTAGGGACATAGCATCCAGGTCCAAGGAAGCCATAGTGCCACATTATTCGACCCTTATCTTACCCATTATTAAGTATAATGAGCCCTTTGTTATGTACCTCACCAGACATACATAACAGTTGGAATGTCTACAAAGGTTCCTTACCAGGAGAAATCTAGTGTATAATCACATTGTTCTATATGGATTATCTTAAAGTCCTCACTCTATACTGTCTGCTACAGGTTACTGAGAGGTGATCTATGCCTGGCATACAAAGCATCCTCAGATCCAGCTCTGATGGTCATTTTGCATGTCTGCAAAATGGACAGCATCAGAAACAGTAGATCCAAGGATTTAAATTTTGCTTGTAATTTTGACATGCTGGTGAGAGATGTCTCAGAGGATCCCCATGCTCTGGAAGAGGTTCCCCATCCATGTGAAGCAGAGTCCATCCTTAATCCTGTTTACGTGTAATCTTTACCAATGGATGGCAAATTGGGAATTCACCCTGGGTTTTTCACCAATGTCTCTGAGGTAGACAGTAATGCCCAAATTAACATACGCACCTATAACTTCTAGAAACTTTCTAACATACTCCCTCCTAATAAAAACCCAAGATACACTGGGAAACAGCTGGGTTGGACTGCATGGCTGGGCTTATAAAGCTGCTGGTGGTCATTAGCCTAATATAGAACTATGATCCTATATTGGATGCCATGTAACCAAGTTTTTGTTTTGCATCCGAGAGTCTTTAGCACTTGCTTGGAGGTGATTGTTGAGAAGATGCAGACGTGTATGAGAGGAAACTGGAAGAAGTTTGAGCTAGGTATATCTGGTAGTGTGTTGGATATGTCCACTGGTTGAGTGGATTTTTTATGTCAATTTAGTACAATAGGTAGTTAATTGAAAAACTAATTATAGATGTCTTTGAGAGGCAGAAGTTTTATTCATTCTTGGCCTCTACAGGTTTGAGTTCATTATCTTGAGCTCATTTTTGAAGCATGGCATTTTCAGTTTGTTGTAAAGAGTTTTTTTCTTGATATACATGTGTCATTGGCCAGCAGCACGCACCTCTGGTGCAGAAGGTTGTTTTTGTTCCCATACCAAGAAGATCCCATAGCATCTATCAGACTACAGAGTCCTTTTACATATTTACATTATGTATGTATGTGTGTGTGTGTATATATGTATATATATATATATATATATATATATGTGTGTGTCTCTCTCTCTCTCTCTATATATATATATATATATATATATATATATATAAACACACACACACACGTAATCTCTCTCTCGCTCTCTCTCTCTATATATATATATATATATATATATATATATATATATAGATATATATATATATATATATATATATATATATATATATATATATATATATATATATATACACACACACACACACACACACACACACACACACACACAGTCTGTATTTAGAAGTATTGATGTCCTTCCATTTCTCTGTTGCAGTATTCATTAAAATAGGGATCCCCTGCCAAGGGCAGCCCAACATTCAGCCAGTATACCAAGCCTTTAAGTTGCTAAGGGTACACCGTACATCCCACACATGCTCCCCACATACAGCATGGGGCATAAAGGTGATGTCCGGACATACCATCTTCAGCTTCTTTGCTGCCAGTCCAAATGCCATCTTAAATCTGTCTGAACATTCACTTTTTGTTGGTTTACCAAGACATCATTTAAATAAGTGCCAAACTGGAGATTTGCTCTTATCTTTTTTCCTTTGTTTTGTTGCTTGAGGGTTCATGTCAACCAGAAAGGGTAAATGCCAGTGTGGGAGACAGATTCCCCATAAAGACCATCACGAGCAGTGTTTATTTTATCTAGGTGCTTCCCACGACCATCTGTCCTGTTCTGTTTGCCAGGCTTTTGTTCCTAAGACTCTGCATAGTCAGCTTTCCTCATTGGACATATTTAGAAAGCCAGCGTCTTAAACTTTTGACAGAAAATGCAATGGAAGAAACTTCCTGCTGCAAGGCTCATCTACAAAGGAGGACAAGAAAGCTAGGTCTGATTCTTTGGCTGTTCCACCTCAGTCATACGTCTCTCTCAAGGCTAGTGAAACCCCGAAGACCGCCCAGCTTCTTTGCTGGATTCCTCTGCCATGACCACCACAGAGGCTGGCATGGATCCAGCTTCACACATGTCCCTAAAGGCCTTGCAGACTTTGCTTTGGATGTCCAGGGGGAACTTCAGCTGTGTATTACCAAAGGGCCTAGAGCTGTTCCTCAGGTTTTGGTTAGGGAGGAGGTGCCGACTACCATTATAGTGTCATATGGGGTCTAAGCCTTCTAAGTTTTACAAGACTGACATCCCCTTAAACAAACTGTTTCTCCTGCTCCTAAAGACTCTGAGTGAATGGCAGAATTTCATTCAAGGTTTGATTAATGCCCTTCTAGCCCTGAAGCCTCCTCAAGGAGTTTCTGTCCAGCTCTCCCTTGGTCTTCTACTCCTCTTAAGAGGTCTAGGAAACAAGATTCCTCTGAGGTTCCTTTATAAGTGCCCTTCTGCTGACCCCGCTGTGGTGTCTGTGGCATCTGACAAGCCATCAAGGTTACTGCCTTATGCAAAGTTGCTTCCTTCTGATAAAGACAACAGAGCTATGGAAAGCCTGGGTAAGAAGGTATATACCTCAGCTACCTTTGCTTTTAGGGATGTCAATTTTCAGACCCTTATGACAAGATATATGTTGACTCTTCTATCTCAGGCCTGTTAGGTTTTCTGGCCTTCCTAACTCTGAAGGGAAGATTTCTACTCTCTCCTTGTTAGAGACTTCTCAGGTGGTTCGTCATTCTTTAAATGCAGATATGATGCAGCAGATGTTTTTTGCTAGGGCTGCTGCTCCTGGTTCTGTGCTGAGATATTCCTGGCTTTGTCCTCAACCTTTGCCTGATATTAAGGTTAAGTTGATAAATGCTTCTCTGGATAACAAGCATTTGTTTGGTGTCGCTGCTGCAGATTTGTTTAAGTCCCTACAGGAAAAGGGTAAGGCCTTACCAGATCTAAAACATATCTTTGTTTCTCCTGTACATAAATTTCCAAATAAATTACCATAATAAGCTGGCCTTTGTTCATAGGCAGTCCCCCCCCCTCCCCCGTAGGTAAGAAGGGTGGAAGAAGCGCTCCCCCTGCTAATGCTACCCAGACTCCTTCAGCTCAGACATCTCCTTTTCCTGACAAACCAGGTGCTGTCTGACTATCCTGTTCTCAGCCACATTCCTCTTTCTCTTCATCTTTCCCTGTCCCTTCCTGTCTGGTTAAAGGTTATTCAATATTCCTGGGTTCTTTCCATCATTCGCCAATGGTACTACATGGTCTGGAAATCTCTTCCTCCTTTCATTGGCATTCCTCAGCCCCCTCAGGAACAATTAGCCTTTTTTCCAGAGGTGCTTCAGGTTCTCTTGACTTAGGGGAGCTATTCAGGAAGTTCCATTTTCAAAAGTCAAGTCAAATAAAACTGTCATTCAGAACTACACAGCAGTGTAGCTGAACGAAATTACAATACTTTGTTCTCAATGCAGGAAACAGTTACACATATAGACAGAGAAAAATTAATAAAGTATCACAGTAGAAATTTAATAAGTAGCAATTAGTAAGTAAAGTAAGGACAGCAGTGACCCACACCCATCCCAGAACAGGAGACAAGGAACAATATGAAGGTAATATTTTCAAAGTAAAATTGAAACAATAGCATCATATCTATGATTAGACTGAATTATTGCACAGTTTGTATATTGCACTTTACGGTCCTTCAGTGTGTGATAGGTGAGCTACCGTAGTATTGCACTTGGTTATTGCACATCCATAAAATAAGCCACTTGACAGGCTAGTTATGTAACAGAAGTGGTCGAGTGTTTCAACAGACTCATGGTTTGTTTTTCCCCAAGAGTTCAACAGTCTAATGGAGATCAGAAAGAAACTGATATTTAGTCTGGTGGTCTTACAATGCAGGCTTCTGTATCTCTTGCCTGAGGAGAGTATACAGACCATTGGCGGGAATGTGATTTATTCCAGAAAGTTCTTGGTTCCCAGGAAAAAGGGCACTTGGAGACCCAATTTGCATCTCTCTCACCTAAACAACTTTTGGATGTTGACCTTTCAGACTTTTCCTCTGCTGCTTCCTCAGGCTTTTCTAGTTTCTCTGGGCCTCAAGGATTCTTATCTTTATTTCCTTTTTAATCCTCTTTTCTGGAAGTTTTGCATTTCTCTGCTTTCTGGCATTTTCAGCTGTCTGCTTTGCAGTTTGGCTTCTCTACTGCCCCAAAGATATTCTCCAAATGCCTCACTCATGTGATTTGCTTTTTGCAGACTAAGAAGGTTACAGGTCTTTCCTTACCTTGGTGACTTTTTACAGGCCTCTTCTCCAGGGATTCTTCTGCAGCATCTTCACTTGGCCATTGCTCTCCTGCAAAGCCTGGGATTCAGTATACATTTCCAAAAGTCCTTCCTGATTCCCTGACAGGATCATGTGTTTCTGGAATGCAGGATCCAGACTGTTCCAATGCTGCCATCCATGCCTCCTCCCAATGCCTTAACTCCCATTGCCTTCTTTCAATCCCTTCTTCCTCTTGCCCCAGTTACAGCCAGGGAATTTCTAAGAGCTCTGTGTGTCATGGCCTCTACTATTCCCATCCTCCCTCTGGCCAAACTCCATATAATAAAGCTTCCATGGTTTCTAAAGTCAGTTTGGCTTCAGCACTCATACTCTAAACTATTCTTCCACGCCTCAAGCTGGAATTTCAGTGGTGGGTTCGGCAGTTGTTACTCAATCCAGGGCTTCCTTTTCAACCTCCACTCCCCTTTCAGGAGCTGATTTGATGCTTCAGATGTGGGATGTGTGGCTTCCTTCTGCTCTCTAAAAGTTCAGAGCCTCTGGTCACTTCAACAAAAGACTACATCAGTGTCAGAGATGAGAGCTCTTCTGTTGGCTCTTCAAGCATTTCATCCTGTTTTGCTGCAGGGACCCTCAAGGTACTTGCAGACAATATCACAGTGATGTGGAATGTCAACAAGCAAAGGGGGCAAGATCTCATCTCCTTTGCATGTTAGCACTTCAGGTGTGAGAGCTAGCTATACAGTATCAAGTGACACTTTAGGCAGTTTACATTCCCTCAGTTCAGAACATTATGGCAGACTCTGAGCAGGTCCATATCACATTCCCATGAGTGGATGCTTCACATGGATGTTTCTGGACATTGTCTACCAGTGGGGGTACTCCTCAAGTAGATCTTTTTGCCTCCCCTCTGAACAGACAACTTCCATTTTTGTCCTCTCACCTGGAAGGTGGGCACCCCCTCTTTTCTAGAAAGGGATGTTTGTTTATGCCTTCCTTCTCCTTCCAAAAGTCCTGTTCAAGATAACGCAGGATCCTGACAAAATCTTGCTGATAACTCTCTTTTGGCCCAGACAGCATTGGTTCACTCTTCTGGATTTAGCCAAGGGCAGTCATCACAAGTTACCTCACAGGGTGGACCTGCTCATTTAAAATAAGGGACCTCTCATCCATCCCCACCTGTCTACTTTTCAATTGACACTGTGAGTGATAAGATTTTGATTCCATATAGACACTTTTTCCCTGAGAATGTGCTTAGTGTCCTGCAGGAGGCCAGAAAACCCACTAGTTGGAAATCCTACTCATCCAAATAGATGAGGTTTTCTGTTTGGTGTCTTTCTCGTAACCTGGATTCACTTTCTGTGAATGTTCCTTTGGTTCTGTTATCTGTGTGAACTGCTCCATGCTGGGTTGGCATATTCTTTAAGGTCAACTATTTCTACTTGTCTGCCTTTAGCCCCCCCCCCCCCCCAAGCATCTAGATTTGAGGCTAAACAGTTTCTTAAAGGCACCCTTTATATTAGTCTTCCCAGAAAGCCTGTCGCTCCTTTCTTGCACCTTAATTTTGTTTTAGAAAAATTGACCCAGGCTCCTTTTGAGTCTGCAGCTTCAGCTTCCTTGCAGTATTGTACTTAGAAGACTGTTCTGTTAGCCCTTACTTCTGCCAGATGGGTGTCTGAGCTTCAAACCCTTATGGCTGTTGCTCCTTTTTTAGTTTTCCATAAGGACAGGGTGTCCCTTTGTTACTAATCCTTTTATGCCTAAAGTGGTGAATGAGTTTTCTTAATCTGTACATTTGCCCACTTTTTCCCTTCTCTGCAATCTGTTAGTGAGACGGTTTTGCACACTGTGGATGTGCATAGACAACTCAGATTTTATTTGGATAAGACTAAAGCTTTTTACAAATCTGATCAGCTTTTTATTTCCTTTCATCCTAGATCTTTAGGATTCACTGTTTCCAAGCAAACTATTTCTTCTAAGATATCTAAAAGCCATTTCTTTGTTATTTTCATGGCAAAAACCTTCTTCTGTTAAGGCTCATTCTATTATGGCTGTGTCATCTTCTGGTGTTTTTTTTCAAGCGTTTGGATGCTAACGATGTTCGTGAGGTAGCTACCTGGACTTCTGTGCATACTTTTACTAAGCACTATAAGTTGGATGTGATATCCAGGGCTAGAGAGGGCTTTGCTTGGTCTATCCTCCTCCTCCCTCTCTTCTTCCTGAGCTATTGTACTCTTCCTATTGTAAGAAATACTGCAACAGTGAAATGGAAGAACATAGTACAGTTGTGTGAAATCTAACTATAACAGTATATGACCTTCTGTTCACTTTTGCAGTATTAACTCCCCCCCCCCCCCCCATGTTCTTTATTTTTTCCTTCTGGATCCGCTTGTTACCTCTCTAATCCTTGGATTGGCATTCCTACTGGGGCTCTCTATTCTGAGAATGGTACATCCGGACATCACCTTTATGCCCTACACTGTATATGGGGAGCATATGTGATATACAGAGTACGCTTAACCTAAAGGCTTTAGTATACAGTCCGGACGTCAGGTCACCCTTGACAGGGGATCCCTTTTATAAGGAATACTGCAACAGTGAAGAAGACATCTGCCATTATTGTAAGTTTTTACATAACTGTACTGTTTACAGTTTTTTGTATCTTTTTCATATACGCAATTCCTTTTAATTTAATCTTTTATTTAACCATTCATTGAATACAAATTTGTTTTTCAGTCATTTTTATAGATTTTTATACATTTCAAACCCAATACCATCTTGGTCAGATGCTGATTCTACATTTAACTGTTTAAACACTTTTTCTAAACCATACAATGTGATTTCTTTTTCAAATTCTTTAACTTGTTCAGATTTTTTACTTCCCATTCCTTTGTCAGTTTTTAATAAACATTTCCTCCACTTATTTTACATCAGTTCCCATAATTTGTTGCTGACTTCTCTCTATATTACCTTTATCTCTCATTTTGCTACTATCCTGCTTTACTATGTTAAAGTGAAACGTCCTCTTTTCTTGCAAAAAGTACCTTTGTGTATACAATAATTATCTAATGTTGTCATAATTTCTCTTATAAAATCTTCCTTCTCATAATCTCTGTATTTTAGCATATTCCTGTTTTTTCCTCTGTTTTTCAACCATCTTTTTATTTTCTTTTATAAGCAAACCACCATCCCGACCATTAACATAAAACATATTTTCACAGTAATATGATCCTTGCATAATGGCTTAATTTTCCTTTTTTATTGCATTCCTTCTCATTTATTCTTTTTAAAGCTTTCCTGTCTTTGTATACTCGTTATGCTAGATTTCCAACCATATTGTCAAGTTATCTAAAAAAAAACTTGTTGCAATAGTTTCTTCCATTATACCTATCCCTTCTGATGTTAGAAAATCTATTTCAGATTTTAAAGTACCTCTCCTGTAAGTCTGTTTTATTCCATATAACTAATTTTCCACATTTTATTACTTGCATCATCTCTTTTTACGTCTTTTCCTCTTTCCATTTCCCCTTAAGTCGCAATTGAAATCTCCTGTAATTGTATCTGTTTACAAATACATAATTCAATATTTTCTGAAATAAATTTTTATTATCAATCACATATGCATGTATAGTAATAACTCTATGCCCTTTCCCTTGCCTTCTTGCATCTATAATTGTCAGCCTTCCCATTTTAATAAATATAACATTCAGTATTTTTACTACTTGCTACTCCTGAACACTGTTCATTTCTTATGTTCCATATCTTCCCATCCCATATTTTTTGTCTGTACTCTTTCTTTGTGTCAGAATTATTATGTTTTGCTATCTTACTAGTAAACTTTTCCAGCTATTGACATTCACAGAAATAAATTATTCCTTTCTCTATTTCTTAGTTTAGAAGATACCATCTTATAATAATTTCTTATAAGAAAATGTTATCCATTTGCTTTTCCTTTATATTAATGGCTTTAAATTTTCTTTTTCTATCTTTAACTCTACCGTTGGAATTACTTGTCCCTGTTTCCATTGCTCAGCTTGTATCTTCTTCATCTCTATCTTCTAATTCTATCTCTAATTCATCTCCATTAATTTTTTCATTATCTCCCTTTTGTCTGAGGTTTCATCTGTTTCTCCTCTTTAGTCCTTTCTTGTTCTTTAGCTTTACTCTGATTTATAATACTTGGCTCATTCTGTCTTTACAATCCATCCATAAATGTTCCATTTTTTTACATTTATAAAGTTCACATTTTTTGCTTCATGTCTTGTTTTACCCCATGTTAACATTTTTTTCACAACTTTTACCTAAATTTTAATTTCCCGAAAAATAACATGTATTTGGTTGTCCCATATATTTCCCGTTACCTTATCATGGTGTGGATGGGAGGAGAAATGGCGTAGGCATTATCCTGAATGAAGAGTATGCTAAGAATGTTTTGGAGGTGAAAAGAGTGTCAGATAGAGTGATGTTTATGAAGCTGGAAATTGATGGTGTAATGATGAATGTCGTTAGCGCATATGCTCCACAAGTTGGGTGTGTGATGGATGAGAAAGAAAAATTTTGGAGTGAGTTGGATGAAGTGGTGATGACTGTACCCAAGGGTGAGAGACTGGTGATTGGAGCAGATTTCAATGGACATGTTGGTGAAGGGAACAGAGGGGATGAGGAAGTGATGGGTAGGTATGGTGTTAAGCAAAGGAATGCAGAAGGTCAGATGGTAGTGGATTTTGTGAAAAGGATGGACATGGCTGTGATGAATACATATTTTAACAAGAGGGAGGAGCATAGGGTGACATACAAGAGTGGAGGAAGATGCACACAGGTGGATTATATCTTATGTTGAAGGGCCAATCTGAAGGAGATTGGAGACTGTAAAGTGGTGGCTGGGGAAAGTATAGTTAGGCAGCATAGGATGGTGGTTTGTAGGATGACATTGGTGATCAAAAAGAGGAGAATGAGTGTGAAGGCAGCACCAAGGATCAAATATTGGAAATTGAAAAAGGGTAATTGTGAGGTGAGGTTCAGGGAAGAGTTAAGACAGGCACTGGGTGGCAGTGAAGAGTTACCGAATAGCTGGGTAACTACAGCAGAGCTAGTAAGAGAGATGGCTAGAAGGGTGCTTGGTGTGACATCTGGAAAGAGGAAGGAGGACAAGGAGACCTGGTGGTGGAATGAAGAAGTACAGGAGAGTATACAGAGAAAGAGGTTGGCGAAGAAGAAGTGGGATTGTCAAAGAGATGAAGAAATTAGACAAGAATATAATGAGATGAGGTGCATGGCAAGGAGAGAGGTGATGAAGGCTAAGGATAAGGTGTATGAAGAGTTGTATAAAAGGTTGGACACTAAGGAAGGAGAAAAGGACCTGTACCGATTGGTTAGACAGAGGGACCGAGCTAGTAAAGATGTGCAGCAGGTAAAGGTGATAAAGGATAATGAGGGAAACGTACTCACAAGCGAGGGGAGTGTGTTGAGTAGATGTAAAGAGTACTGTGAGGGGTTGATGAATGAAGAGAATGAGAGGGAGAGAAGGTTGGATGATGTGCGGATAGTGAATCATGAAGTGCAGTGGATTAGCAAGGAGGAAGTAAGGATAGCTATGAAGAGGATGAAGAACAGAAAGGCCGTTGGTCCAGATGACATACCTGTGGAAGCATGGAGGTGTTTAGGTGAAATGGCAGTGGAGTTTTTAACTAGATTGTTTAATGAAATCTTGGAAAGTGAGAGGATGTCTGAGGAATGGAGAAAAAGTGTTTTGGTATCAATTTTTAAGAATAAGGGTGATGTGCGGAGCTGTAGTAACTACAGAGGGATTAAACTGATCAGTCACAGTATGAAGTTATGGGAAAGAGTAGTGGAAGCTAGGTTAAGAAGGGAGGTGATGATTAGTGATCAGCAGTATGGTTTCATGCCAGGAAAGAGCACTACAGATGGAGAAGTACAGAGAAGGTCAGAAGGAGTTGCATTATGTCTTTGTGGATTTAGAGAAAGCATATGACAGGGTGCCTAGAGAGGAGTTGTGGTATTGTATGAGGAAGTCGGGAGTGTCAGAGAAGTATGTAAGAGTGGTACAGGATATGTACGAGGGTAGTGTGACAGCGGTGAGGTCTGCGGTTGGAGTGACGGATGCGTTTAAGATGGAGGTGGGATTACATCAAGGATCAGCTCTGAGCCCTTTCTTATTTGCAATGGTGATGGACAGGTTGACAGACGAGATCATACAGGAGTCTCCATGGACTATGATGTTTGCAGATGACATTGTGATCTGTAGTGAGAGTAGGGAACAGGTGGAGGAGACCCTGGAGCGGTGGAGATATGCTCTAGAGAGAAGAGGAATGAAGGTCAGTAGGACTAAGACAGAATATATGTGTGTGAATGAGAGGGAGGATAGAGGAATGGTGAGGATGCAGGGAGTAGAGGTGGTGAAGGTGAATGAGTTTAAGTACTTGGGATGAACAGTTCAGAGTAATGGTGAGTATGGAAGAGAGGTGAAGAAGAGAGTACAGGCAGGATGGAGTGGGTGGAGAAGAGTGTCAGGAGTGATTTGTGACAGACGAGTACCAGTAAGAGTGAAAGGGAAGGTCTACAGGAGGGTAGTGAGACCAGCTATGTTATACGGGTTGGAGACAGTGGCACTGACAAAAAGGCAGGAGTCAGAGCTTGACGTGGCAGAGTTGAAGATGTTAAGATTTGCACTGGGTGTGACGAGGATAGACAGGATTAGGAATAAGTATATTAGAGGGTCAGCCCAGGTTGGAAGGTTTGGAGACAAAGCCAGAGAGGCAAGATTATGTTGGTTTGGACATATGCTGAGGTGGGATGCAGAGTATATTAGGAAAAAAATGCTAAGGATGAAGCTGCCAGGTAACAGGAAAAGAGGAAGGCCTAAGATAAGGTTTATGGATGTGGTGAGAGAGGACATGCAGGTGGTTGGTGTGACAGAGCAAGATGCAGAGGACAAGAGGAAATGGAAACAGTTGATCTGCTGTGGCGACCGCTAATGGGAGCAGCCAAAAGAAGAAGAAGACCAACATTTATAACACTTGGAATATGTATATTTTTTTCCATTTTCAGAGTGATATTGCAGTCCCATGCCCCATCCATAAACTCCTATTATCATAAAAGTTTGAAGTGTCTATATTTTATGTTTTAAAGTATCTTTCTACTTCAGTTCAAGACCGTATATGAACCTACTTTTAGTCTCTTTAAAAGATGCTTTTATTATATATTCCATCCAAGGATTGTCATTCTGTCTTTTTCATATTTACACAAAAATCTCTCCAAATTAAATTAATACATTAAATTAAAATTAAATTAAAAGTAAAATTAGTACAGTCTCAAAGAAAATGTCACAAAATGTCTCATTGTTAGTCAAAATAAATGCTCTTGCCTCTTGCGCTTTTACACCCAAAGGTAAAATTGCATTGTCCCATACCTCGTATCTCTTTGGTTCCTGACCTCTCTTGCTTTATATTCTTCTCACATTCTCCTCTTTTCTTTTTTTTTCTTACTCGTGTGGCTGCTACTTTCTCTGCTTATGTTGGCTTTGTCTTTCCACTGCTTCCTTCCAGCACTGCTTCTATATCTCCATCTATTTTTTCCATGATGTACCCCCCCCCCCTTGAAACCTCATTCTCCAGCTCACTTTGGTTGATCATTTCTTGAAGTATATCATCCTGCAACCCTCCCAATTGGGGAGTTGTAACTGTACACTCCTCTTTGTCTCCTTGGTCCAATCAAACAGCTTTCTTTGAAAAGCTTCCTCAGTCTTTTACTAATAAACTGCTTACTATTTCCAAGCTGGCATTTGTCTCCTTTCCCTTCTGTTGATGATTCATTTTATGCACTGTCCTCCCAGCTGCCTCTGTGCTAGGAATGGGATGTGAGCACATACTCATACAACACTGCAAGTGCCAATCCTGAGTAAGGGAAGTTTCATGATGCCCTGGCCAAATTTCCCTTAGTAGTACAGATACCACCTCAGGTCTCCCCTAAATAGGCTTCAAGCCAAGTGGGACTAACCCTTTCAACAAAGAATAAATACATTTAGCTAGTTACTACCAGAGGTTCCACCAAAGGGTTTGATTGGCACAAATTTCTCAAAGCAGGTGCTAAGGTTAGAATAAAAACTTTTTGCAAACACACTAGTGGAGGCTACTGAGCCCTTCAGGAGAAGAGGCTCTTGAACCATTTTAGGTCATATAGCTGCAGTAAGTTTGCCTTTGAGAAATCCCTAAAGATAGGGTTGTGGGTAATTTGGGGTTTTGTTCTAATTTGTTTAGGGTTTACTGGTGAAAACAACTGAATTGAGGGTTAGATCTGGCAAGTAATCAGGTAGCTAGAATACTGGGCATTGTAATAGATGACTATCTTAAATTTAATCAACATATTCTTCAAACTGTTGACCTACCAGAAACTTGGCTCCTTATATAGGGCATAAAAGTACCTTACAGACCCAGCAAGAAAAACCCTAGCCTCATCCTATTTGCTTCTGACCATCTTATCTGCCTCACCAATCTTTACAAACCTAAACTCTATACTTAAATCCAAACTAGCCTCTTGTTACAACAAAGTGGTGAAGTTTGCTACCAACTTTACAATAAGCTCACCACTGACAGGCCGTAAAGCCACTAAAGTGGCTAGAGCTTTACTATGTAACATACTTTCAGCTAGTTATGGCATACCAACTGATATATTATCCTGAACAATACCCTGCATTGAAAAGCATATTATTGCCCCACCCCCACCCCCACAAGGGACCTCTGTTCTAGTGATAAATTTCTAATAAGCATTACTACCGTATTTCACAGAAAATAAGACCCGGTGTTATACTTTTTTCCCCACCGAAATACGCATTAAGGCTTATTATCAGGGGATGTCTTATTTACCCCCCCCATACAACAATCTACATTTATTAATTTAATCATGTACAAAAATTGACATTTATTCATTACACAAATCGACATTTATTCATGTACACAAATTGACATTTATTTGGTACTTTTCCATTATTGGGCAACAGTTCTAGGTAACACGTTAACAGTTGTGTGAGAATTCTACATAAACAGTGCAACAGACATTTCAACTCCAGAATATCTACACCTTGGCTTTCACAGTGCAATATTTCATGCTTAACAGAAAGTGCAGAAAAATCTAAATACACGTGTATTGGGGGAGTGGAATAAAACAGGTGAATAACTGCCACTTTGTGAGTGATGATGCTTTCTTTATTCCTTACCCAAACCGTAAGAGAAGAATAATGGAAAGTCATAAAAATGAAGTCTGGGAACTAGTGGCCTTACTCTGTAATTACCCCTTGATAATGAAATGTTACCTTAATACAATAAAGTCAAAAAACTGACGGATTGCTTCTGCTTTCAGCTGCCAGCAAGCTCATTCTGTTGCCTGATAACGGAAATGTTATTCAAATAAAACCATGTCATCCTCTTCTGGAACATTGTCATAAGTCTCCAACCCTCGAATTCCGGCCTGAATTTCTTGCAACTCCATATCCTGTAGAAAAATTGGCCCCAATCAGTCATGCCTAGCAATAGAGCTCTCCTTAAATGAGCACTGCTTGTCCACGTAGCCTGCTCGTACTGCATTGGCAGCACAGCTGTCAGTGATTTTAGCCCATGAATTCTTCACCCAAGTCACGACCTCTTGCAAGCTATGCTTCACAAAGTTTCCATGCTGAATTCTCTCCATTCTATTTTCAATGTAGTCATTGAGTTCCATGCACAAATGGTCCTTGAATGGCTGTTTATTGTAATATCAAGAGTCTGGAGATAGTCATTCCTGCAGGAATCATTATTTGATCTATTCTTCTCTGTGCAAGGAAGTTCTTCATGTCTTTAATGCAGTGAGTGCTGGCTGAATCCCAGACTAGCAGACATCTTCCGCCACCTTGCAAAACAAGTGGCAGCATTACATCAACCCATTTCCTTATAACTGCTTGTGTGCACCAGGCTTTTTCAGTTTAAAGAATGTAAATGCCTGAAACACATTCAGTCTTATCTTTCTTGCCCTTACTAATGATTAGAGGTGTTTTTTTTTCTGTCCATCTAGATGAATTGCCAAAATACAGGTAACACGTGCACTTTCATAACCACTGGAGGGAATGTAGATTGACAAGGCACCCCTCTGATCAATTGTTTGAGATCCCTGGCCTATAAACACTGCAGTTTCATCCATAGCAATCATGTTGGAGAGTTAGTATTTAGAAAAGATGCCATTAACAAAGGACTTGAATGCAAGTACACGTTTAATAACTTCAGTATCTTCCAGCTTGAACAGTGTTGTCGATCTTAGAGACAGTTCGTATCGCTGAAGGAAGCCATCCAGTCAATGTTGTGATGCTTTGAATTCTTCTGGGGATATTTCTAATAACTGTGGTGCCATTGGAAAGACAAATGCTTGAATATCAGCCCAGCACACAACCACAGCCTTTGCTCTCCTGTTAGCAATCCATTCACAGATGTTTTCCAGCTCAGGAAATAATGGTTGCCGACCTGATCCATACTTGCACTACTTAGCATTTCCCTCATCCGCCTGTTGACTGAGATTATTGTATGCTGCTCACCATTTTTGGACCATTCGGAGATCCATCTTCTTCTCTTTGCAGAAAGCCATCAGATGTTCTTTGTGTTTCACTATTGCAGTCATCACATTTGGTTATCCCTGCCAGGGCAGCCCTCGGCCAGCCGGAATACCAGAGGCTTAGTATTTCTGCGTCAGTTGCTGTCACTTCAGGACTGACATCAGGTCATCAGTAGTATAAAGTAAGGCAGCCGACACCATTACATCAGTCTTTTTTGCCATGGAGCCCGAAGCAGAAGCAGTTTGCATGAGTGCTGGTCAGCCGCTACCTGAGTTTCATCTACCGAATTGAAGTTGTAGTCTTCTAAAGCTAAGTAGCCCATTGGGGATCCTTTTTCTTGCACTAACTGATGTCAGAAAAAGTTAATAATTGTCTTGCCTGTGGAAATCAAATACCATACCGAGACTTTCATTCTCACTGCGTCACTTGTTTAGACCACAATGTCCCCCATTGTCACTTCTCGGCTTTGTTCAATGCCAGAAATATCCATTGTTGGGCCTTTATTGTAGCTAGATATTTTTGCTTACAGTCCTTGAATTCTGATATGGCTTTGGTAAGCCATCTGACAGCAGATCTTCTGAAAAAACGTAAAGATAAAAACAAAGACAGACCGCACAGGTCCAAACCTACCGATGATGCTTCCGTTAAGCTAGTCGTCAGTTCTCCGGTCCTCAGTGAGTTATGCTGCAAAACTCTTCTTTGACTAAGGATCCTGCTGTCTTCTCTACCTTGGATGGGTCCGGAGTCACTGAGCAGGCACTGGCTTCTGAGGTTGTCCTTCGCACTACCGATTCTCAACACAAACTGACGTCTTCTTTCGCGACTACTGTTCTTTCGAAAACGACCAGGTTTCTTAGGCCTAGGGCACAAACCACACCCAAGAAACTGATGACCCAGTCTCAGGCACCTGCTTCCTTGCCTCAGTCTCAAATGCTTAAAATGGTGGAAGACCTTATCATGCTGATCAGGGGAAGCCAAGCTACTCCCTCCAAAAGGAAAAGAGATCTGTCCCCTGTAGTTTTGTCTGAACAAGAGTCAGATGACTCTGATTCATCTGAATATGAAGAAATGCAACCCCGCCCTACTTATGAGGATTCTGATGCAGAGTATTCCATCCCTTCAGCCTCTCCTCCAGAGGATTTTTCCTTTAGGGAAACCCTTCCTACCTTACGAGAACATTTCCAATGGGAGAGTCAAGACTACCCTCAGTCTAAAAAGAGACTCAGGGAATTCTTAGATCTTCCACAGCACAGACCCTTGGCCACTCCTCCAGTCGTGGATATTGTGGAGGATGTTTTCCTGGAATCCAGCTTGACTCCTGACACCCTGCCTCCTGCACCCAGAAAACCAGACAGGTACTATAGAGTTCCTGACTCTCACAAATGTCTTTTTAAAAATCCTACTGCTGACCCTGAGGTAATTTCTCAAGGGCCTAAAGGGATTAAAGCAACCTCTGCTAAGAATCCCACCCCCTCAGATAGGGATTCCCGAGCACTAGACAGATTGGGTAAAAAAGTATACACCTCAGCTACTCTTGCTATCAGGTCACTAAATTGTCAGTTCCATACGCTAAAATTTCAGCAACATACCCTGTAAGTCCTCAAACAAAAAAATGTCTTCCTTTCCTGTTTGTGTAGAATCCAGAGACTTACAAGAGTTAATGCATTCTGCAAATCAAGTAGCTAAACGCACCTTGCACTGTGGTTTTGACACCCTAGAAGCTTCTTGCAGGGCACCAGTCACTGGATCTGTCATTAGAAGGCATGCAAGTCTTAAGGAACAGCCCCTGCCAGACAATGTCAAATCTAAATTGTTGGATGCCCTCTTGCACAAAGACAACTTATTTGGCACTAAGGCAGAAGAGGTCTTAAAAAAGATGGAAGAAAAAGCTAAATCTATACAGACAGTTAAGGATTTTTTACAGGTCCATTCATCTAGGTTCAGCAGGCATTGTCCCACCAAGCACTGGTCCTTTCCTGCTCCCGCTAAGCCAGTCCAGCCCAGGCCCCAGGGAACCAGACCCTCCCAGACAGCAGCCACAGGGAATGCAGATATCTAAGCAGTGGACTACCTCCACTTCAAAGCCAGAAAGTTCTAAGCCACCCCCTTATGGTAAGAACTCACAATGAACTCACCTCCCCCACCCCCTCCCTCTGCCCATCCCTAGGAGGAAAAGTCTCCTTTCACACAAGCACTTGGGCCACCATTACCATCGACCAATGGGTTCTCAACATAGTGTGTCATGGATACAAATTTTCCTTCCACACTCTTCCAACCCCAAAAGGGTTCCCAGATCTACCTCCAAACCAGTGGACAGAGGCTCAAAAGCAAATCCTTTCCCTGCTTTCTACAAGGGCAGTAGAGCACATTTCTGCAGAACAGATAGGCCAAGGTTTCTACTCCAGAATTTTTCTGCTGCCCAGAAAAGAGGGCACCTGGCACCCCATCCTCAATCTAGCCCTTCTAAACACCTTCCTGGTGATCCCAAAATTCAAAATGCTCACCCTCCAGCAGCTGCTACCCATGCTGTCCAAGGACCCTTGGCTAGCCAGCCTAGATCTAAAACAGGCCTACCTCCACATTCCTATCAGGGAATCATGCAGGAAATATCTCAGTTTCAGGGCAGGATCTCAACACGTTCAGCTCTCTGCGCTTCCCTTTGGCTTACCTACTGCTCCCAGAGTGTTCACAAAATGTCTGGCTCCACCCATTGCCTTTTGCAGACAAAGGAAAATCCAGATTTACCCATACTTAGAGGGCTGCCTTATTTAGGCAGACAGCCAGGAAAAGCTGCTCTAGCACCTGGCCTTTGTAAAGACCCTAATATCATGCCAAGGGTACACAGTCAATAAAAAGAAATCCAAACAGGTGCCCACCAAAAGGATTATCTTCCTAAGAGCAAGCCTGGACACAGCATCCCAGATGGCATTCCTTACACCAGAAAAACAAATTTTCCTGACAGCCTGCTTTTCTCAACTAGCCACCAGACCCCAGTTATCTGCAAGGAAGATCCTGCAAGCTCTGGGGTTCATGGCATCTTGCATACTACTCATTCCATATGCCAGACTGCATATGAGGAAACTTCAATGGTACCTAAAAAGCCTTTGGTGTCAACACTCGCAAGACCTGGAGATTCTTATACCTAGAATTCCTTGCCTCAGAAAAGATTTTCTTTGGTAGGCAACAGCATGCTCCCACAACAAGGAACTACCTTTCTCACCACCCCTTGCCACCCAAACCCTCACCACAGATGCATCAGACTATGCATGGGGTGCACACCTGGACAGCAGGTGCATACAGAGCCAGTGGAGCCTGCAGCAAATCCTTCTGCACATCAACCAAAAAGAGATGATGGCTGTCCAGCATGCCTTGATAGCTTTCAAGCCCCTTCTATCCCCAGGGGCTCTCCTGATCAAAACCGACAACACCACTGTGATGTGGTATATCAACAGTCAGGGAGGGACTCACTCCTACCCTCTATTCAGGCTGGCCATGACCCTTTGGCATACAGCCTCTGCCATGCAACTGCACCTGTTAGCACAATTCCTGCCAGGTTCTCAACTCTCTGGCAGACCAGTTAAGCAGAAATCTTCTGGACCCACACAAGTGGCAGCTCAACAGAAGAAACTTCACCAAAAAATTCAGAAATGGGACACCCCAAAGGTCGACCTCTTTGCCTCCCACACCAACCATCAGTTCAGCAAATTCTACACCAGGAAGCATCACTGCATGCCTTGGAAAGTGGATACCCTGTCCTTCCCCTGGGTCAGTCTATCAGTATATGCCTTTCCTCACCTACCTCTCATCCCCAGGGTACTGCTCAAAATAAAGGAGGAAAAACCAAGGACAATTCTTATAGCTCCAGACTGGCCTTGCCAGCACTGGTACCCCTTGCTGCGCAGCCTGTCCCCACTGCCACCTTGGCATCTTCCTCAGATTCCAAACCTCCTGACCCAGAGGGAATTCATGCATCCCCAATTGCAGACACTCAGTTTGGCAGCTTGGCTTATTCCCTAACCCCGGATCAATCTGCCAACCTCAGATAAGTAGATTACCAAAAATTCACAAGAATCTATATGACCCTCCCTTACGACCTATAGTCTCTGGGCAAGGTTAGGTCAGTGAAACTATGTCTCTATTTGTAGAGAAAGAACAGAAAAATATTGATTGACATTGAGACAGTTTTGCAAGATATGGATGACTTTCTTAGGAAATTACACAGAGCTAGGGATACCAACAAAAGTAGTTTTAACTTTCTTTTGACTACCATAGATGTGAACAATCTTTTTACCTCCATACCCAATGAGTTTGGGATTGAGACTAAGGGAAATTCTAACATGTAGCCTTAATGGAAAAGAGGCTGACAAATGTGCACATTATTGTCGATGATTCTTGAAAACAATTACTTTGTGTATGGACAATCTATCTACTGGCAGCATTGGGGGTTGCCATGGGCACCCACTGCATGAACAGTTACTCAAATCTTGTACTGGTAGAATGGGAGCGTATTCATATACTCAATACTATCAATCCTTGGTATAAGAATGTTTTATTCTACAGCTGTTTTTTGGATGATCTATTTGTACTTTGGGAAGGTGATGAAAATCAATTTCTTTTATTTTTGGAGTACATCAATGGAACTGCTACCTTTTTGAAATTAACAGCAGAATGGTCTTGAAAGTCTATTAACTATCTGGATGTTGTTATATTGGAAGAAGGAAATAAAATTAGGACAGCATTGCATAGAAAAAGCACATGGAGGAACCATTACCTGCATAAAAGTAGTATGCATCCCAGGCATATTACAAAAAACATCATGCAGAACGAGACTACAAGAAGTTTGAAAAGATGTACCCAAGGTGCAGTTATAGAGAAAGAGATCCAGAAATTACAAAAGAATTTAAAAGCACATGGTTATAGTGAAAAGGATACCTGCTTTCCAATGGACAAAATAAATAAGGAAATAAATCATGGAAAAACTACATTTGGAGTATACAGGAAACAAAAAGGTAGCAATGATTAGAAGGACAACAGACTAAGGGTGATGATGGCCTACAGTACAGATAATGTACAGATTCAGAAAGTAATATATCAGTTTTGGCCAATCCTAACCCAAGACCCCAAATTAAAGGCGATAGTAGGGGAGAATCCAAGTTTTGGGTATAAGAATAGGAAGAACATTAAAAGATTATTATGGACAAAAGGCAGCTTTCCAAAGCTTCAAATTACTGAGGCATTTGAAAGACATTCGTACAAAGGACTTACACAATCCCCTTGCTGCACATGTCAGTACTTTTCCTACACATTCTTTTTTATTCAAAGTAATAGAACAAGTTTTTGTGGGAATGAAACAAGCTGATATGAATAATCAAACAGAAAAAAGGGAGATTAGATGGATAATTAAGAGCAGATCAATTTCCTGGTCTAAATGCGGTGATTCAGATGTAGACCAATGCTGAAAGCTAGAAGACCAACTATTGGCTGAAAAGAAGGAATGTCTATTTTAGATAACTGTGATTGGAAGAGAGAAAAACCTCTTGCTTTCTTTAAAGCTGAAAGCTAGAGAATCAACTACTGGTTGATAAGGTGTGTTCACTCTAAACACTTGTGATTGGTCCGTTGTTAAGGAGGAGAAAAAAATGCTTTAAACTTTGAGTATTAAAAAACATTCTCAATCCCAAATTATCAGCTATCTGAGGAAGATTTATCGAAGGTGCTTATCGTTTCTGGATTTCAAGGGAGTTTTACATCTCTTTAGCAGTGTTTTAACATTTTGATTACATTTTTATTTTCTTAAGTTTTTGAGTGCTACAGTCGTGGAGGTGTAGCCCGTTCATCATTTTACTTTATGTATTTCCTCAACTTTGGGAATCAACCCAAATGTGATGACTGCAACAGTGAACCACGAAGAATATAGTACAGTTGTGTACACGTACCATAAATGTAGATGTTCGAGTGTATTCACTGTTGCAGTCCTGGTTTCCCTCCTTCCATCCCCCTTTCTTCTCTTTCCTTACAAGGGACATATTGGTATTTACTTTCTACTGGTGGAGTTCTTACACCAGAACCTGTTTCCTACTTGGGGGCTCCTGACAGGTTAGGGCAAGAAAAACTGATGTAATGGCATTAGCTGCCTTACTTTATACTACTGACGACCTGATGTCAGTCCTGAAGCGACAGCAACCAACGCAGAAATGCTGAGCCTTTGGTATTCGGGCCGGCTGAGGGGTACCCTGGCAGGGATAACCCAAACGTGATGACTGCAACTGTGAATACACTTGAACATCTACATTTATGGTAGGTGTACACAACTGTACTATTCTTTCCCCGGGAGTCCTCCACGATTCCTTTCTTGTACTCAACGGAATAGCTCTTTCTTTTTGCACTCATCTTGTCTGGGGGCGGGGTAATTGAAGACTTATGAGACAGGGGTGGCAACACAAAATGGCAACAGTTAAGAAGACACAACCACACCCGTTCGTTAAGTGTGCCCGTTTTACGTGCGTTGGCTGTACCTTGACCAATCGAAGTACACTTGGCAGTGTTTATGGGCCAAGGATCTCAACAGTCAAGTGTGAGTGAGGATTAGGGTTACAGTAAGAATTGTGGAGGACTCCTGGTGAAAGAACCGTACGACTTTCGGCAAAGAGAAGTAGTTGGGTGTCCGAATGGTCCAAAAATGGCAAGCAGAGTACGATAACCTCAGTCAACAGGTGTCAATAATATTATTATTTTCTAATTCAACATGTCCATCATGTGTTGTTGATGATCTTAACTGGGGCTTATTTTTGGGGTAGAGCTTATATCATGACCTCCCTGTAAAACCATGCTAGGCCTTATTCTCTGGTTAAGTCTTATTTACGGAGAAATACGGTAAAGCAAATAATTCATCAGGGGACTCACGATATACTCCTGTTGCAGGTCCAAAGTCAGGAACACCATCCCTACACATGTAAAAATGATTAACAAACTCCAATCTATAAAATCCAGCTCAGACAATACTTCACCCAGCCCTGGTCATGCTCATGTTTATCTCCAGGTTGAGATCTCAAGTGAAAGCACAAACATATTGCTGATCACTATTTTGGCCTTCACTTACTTGAAACGTTACACCCCTAACAACTCCCCCTCTTGCACTTGAATCAATACATCCCTTTTTACTACTCCCCTTAAACAACGCTTTGCATCTTGCTCTTTTTCTAACTGCCCCCATCCACTGCTCTACCCCTCTCATGCATCCCCTGTATACCCAATTTATACACTTTCTAGGTAAACTAATTTGCAACAAGCAAACTAAATAGCACTAATTCTGTACCATGCTCTCTGACATATGCTTATTATCACTATCCTACTATATACTACCACTATCTTCCCTCCTCTCCCACATAGGTTTATAACTTGCATCATTATATCTCTAGAACTTTTACAAACCTATGAAATACTAAACTCTCATTAAGCATCTTAAACTCCCTGTAAACCTCTCTGTACTGAAATGTAAGAACACTAAACTGTATGACAATGTTTTACCTTCTGCAGTATTGATCCATTTACTTGTTGCAAGATTTTACAGCTGGAGCAACTGTGCAGACTTCCAATTCTTGATGCAATGTAATTTGTTTTGCCCCCATTTGAAATGTAACTGTTTTTCTGAGAACTGTCGGAAATTCACTTGCTAATATAAATGCACTGTGATGGAGCCTTTCTCTCTGGGCCTCTGCTGAAAATGGGCTCTGTCCAGTCAGACTTTCATGGGCAGCCTATATTTGTGAGGGCCAGGTTCACTAAATTTATGCTGGTGGTAGGGGAGTGCACTATCTTGTTTAGAGTTGGCATTGACGAAATCTAGGAAAAACTGGTGTATTTGTGGAAGTGTAGGTCTTCAGTTTATGGACAGATAGATAAAATCCCCAAGAATAATAATGTCTGGCTCAATGTTGAGGTTCTCTGTCTTGTTTAGGCTGTCCCCCATTGGCTGAGTGTCATATAAGGGTTTCTGTGGTGGAGTGGTATATGGCAAGGAGTCTTATTGATAGTTACTAGGAGTTGGGAGGTATTATCTTGCTTATATAACTAGGGGTGATGGAATTGTGAAGGTATATGGGCAGACCATCATTAACAAACACCATTAGTAGAAGGTCTGAACAACTAGTAGTCACTGAATCCTGTTAGGGACAGTGTGTGCACTGCATTGGAACCTCATTTCTTTTATCAAATGTCAATTTTTTCAAGGGACAAGATGACTAGAAAGGGCAGTTTCTTGTTGAGGCTTTTAGCACTGGACATTGCTGCTTTTGTACTGTCCTGGATTGGTAGATAAAGCAGACTGACTGCCTAACAAAGGTATTGTGGTGGTGTAGCAAGTATTGGCCAATATATGAAACCCCAAGGAGAGGTACAAGCCATGCCCAGCCAGAGGTAGCACTGGCAGACATCTTCCAGGTTGAGGCACATGGGATCCCCTTGGAATAACACTAAGTCAATTCAATTAACTTTTCTTTTGCTTAAATTGTGATACCATTCCCTGCAAAGAATAGGGTGCTCAAGGCTAGTTGCATACTAGCTTTGGGCACATTCATAGAGCTCCAACATGTTTCCCTTTTTATAACTGAATGATGCATGTCTGAAGTCATTCATAAGCATGTGAGTAACTATTTCTTATGAGTTCCTCGGGTGAAGGGACTTATGCCATGATACAAGTTGCTATGGTACTCAGTTACTCTGCTTGATAAGTGTGCATCAGTGTATTCCTGTGGAAGTCACTGATGACTTGGGGGATTTCCATGTGCAGTGTATAACCTAATAAATCTTAAGGGCTGCTTTTGTGCTGGTTTAACCCCTCTTTGCAGTGTTATGTTAGTTGGTGTTTTATGCACAGTTGGTAGTCCCTGTGTTGGGGTGGAATTTTTGTATTGGGCCTGTACATGAGGCTTAGGGAAAGATTTCATAAGTACCTCGGAGTAAGAAGTGTTGTTTTGGTGAGTAGCCTAGTGGTATGAGGTGAGTATGTATACTAAGTCTGGCAGGTACTGGCATTACTTTAATGAGACCGCCCTCCAAATTTATACCTCTCGCTTGTAAATTGTGATAGAAGTGATAAAAGTAGTGGTCACTAAGTATGAGTCAGTTTGTGCTCTGCCTCATAGTGCCTGGTACTAGCAAACTGATAGCAAATTATGTAAAGGGTAGCCTGTGTTCTCATGGTTCCAGAAAACCGGTGTATGGTATGCAATCTGATGTATAATAAGCAAACAGAAGAGTTTTATAAGTCTGTTTTAGGCCTTAATAGCCTACCTAAAAAGAGAGATTAGAAAAGGATTTTTTTTTACAAGTTTAACTGTGTACTTAGCAGCATACCTGTCAACCTCTTAGCCCAAGAAATCTGGACAAAGCCTGACATAATGGGGGAAGAAAGGCCCAAAAATAGGGACAGATGTTAAATATTGCTGTATTAAAATACATTTTCTAAAGGATCTAGTCTAAAACTCATATCTGTCATTTGGTCATTTCATTCCTCAGATCATCCCAGTGTTTTGCCAAAAAAACTCAAATTTTATGAGGAATAGACTGAAATTTTGAGGCAAAAGTCTGGACAGTCTGTGAAAATCTGGACAGTTGAGCAGTATGCTTAGCAGAGGGTATCCCGAATACATTGAGAATTACTGAGGCTTTTTTTTAACCTTTGGCTCAACTTGCATCAGCAAGGCACCACCTTCTTCTGCTGAATCTTAAAAAGACAGCATTACTGTACTATGAAAAGGCACAGGGTGCAGTAAGGATGTTTTTGCTATGCAACTCAGTGGAGGAAATTGCAGTTTGGTGCAGCTATATGTTCCAAAGTACACTATAATAAAGTTATAGTAACCATGCGTTCTAAGTGGTGAAACAGCATTGCATGTATTGGGGGGATAGTTTAGGGGACCACAAAGACTTGTTAGATTTCAAAGGGTCTATATTAAATTAGCGAACGCTTAGAAAACGAATGCTAATTCATCGACCCTTTCTAAGCGAAAGCTTAAAATCTCGAACACCCGGAACAGCGATTTTTTTCACAGGGAAACTTGACAGTATTTATATAGATCACTATTAATTCTACCTGTACAGTGATTATTTGACAGAAATATAGAAACTCTATTAATTATCTGATCATGTTTGATGCCAATCGGTCTATAAAAATTAGCATCACTGAGCATATCAGTCATACTAGAGATATATCTCTCTGTATCCATTATAACAATGGGGCCTCCTTTATCAGCAGGTCTTATCACAATACTATCATCATTTTTCAATGTTCTCAAAGCTGTTCTTAAATTAGAGTGTAAATTGCCATACCATCTCTTATCTCTGTTCCTTCTATCTATTTCATACAGTTCTTGTTCAACTAATTTTGAATATGCATCTATTAGCGGATGTAAGTTTGGTATATATGTGCTTGATTTTCTAAGAATGCATGCTCCATCTATAGACTGGTGATTACCGTAGTCTAAGTGTAATTGAATGTTCCTAGTATATAATTTAAGGTCTATTACTGAATCTGTAATATCACTTTTGACTGATGGTATAAAAGAAAGGCCTTTTTCTAATACAAGAGTTTCTTCCTTGGTTAATGATCTACTTGATATATTCCAAATCAATGACTGCCTGTCTTTTCCCACATTTTCTTTAAGGTTGGACCTATGCGTTCTTCTTCGGGTAACCTCCTTTTTTGCCTCCTCCTGCTCATTGATCGATCTCTTCCTCCTCTCTGAAAATCGGAGATGGGGAAATGGGCTACTGGATCATTACCAGTGACTCCAGTTTTTAATGGTGGAATTTTCTTTCTAACTACATCTTCACTGTTTATGGCGGTATCGTGATTAAGTTTACATGCTACTGACTGATCCATGAGTTTTAATATAGGGGTCCTAACATTTGTTTCTTCCTCTCTATGTATCTCAACTACTGTAGTAATTTCATTATTTGAACTCTCTGCTACTGCGCATGGTCCTGATATTTGTGCAGGAACATTTCTACCACGTTCAATTACTTCCCCTTCTTTACTATTTACAGTATAATTTATATTCATGTTAACAGAACTCCTCATGTTATTCTTACTGATTGTCGTATCTACCCTTCCTTGTGTCATATTAGTTCTATTGTCTCTAGGCCAAGTGAAGACTTGTCCTTGTTTAAAATCCACTGTATCCCTCCAAATCTTAATTTGCTTTTGTTCCATTAATTTCTTTTCAAACAAGAAGCTACCTTGAGAGACAAGTTAAGAGAACAGCAGAAACATATCTATGAGACATATCCAAACTTTATTTTGGAGAAAGTGTTTGGAAAATTGTTAGATAATGTATATTTGTTTGAAAAGAAATTAATGGAACAAAAGCAAAGTAAGATTCGGAGGGATACAGTGGATTTTAAACAAGGACAAGTCTTCACTTGGCCTAGAGACAATAGAACTAATATGAAATAAATAGATTCTCTTTACTTTCCTTTACCAGCAGATATACTGCACTTTGCACTGTCTCAGAATTTTCCCATACTGTTTTCCACAACAGGGTGACCTCTATGGGGTCATCCCAGAGATGTTCTGTTCAACTTCCCCCTAGGTCCTCGTAATAATATAGTGGGTCTCCCTTGCAAAAAATCATAAGTAAAATACAAGTTTTCTGGTCAACAAACTGAAAAATAAATGTTCAATAGGCATATAATTTCCATAGTTGTCATAAAAATGCAAGATATGCACTACTTGGCACAGGATATTTCCTTTACTGCTCCATGCTAGTTATATTCAGAACCTAACCCCAGACCTGAGGTAATCTGGATTATCTAAAGAGAAAGAATGGAGTAAACTAATAATGGGTACTTTGGTTATGTCCTAGCAGCCCAAGTATGATGGTGATATTCAAAAGTTGGTCGTACTACTGTAGCCATAACATAAGGATTAAAGATAACCTAGCTGCATGATCCTCATGATCTATGTTATGGTGTCTCTAGTATAAACCTGCTGAGTCAGAGCACTGAAGATGATCTCATTCTGTGGTCTGCACACCACTGACATTGTATACAATAGAGCAAGTCAGGCTTGACAGTATTCAAGCAAATATGCATATTCAAAATGTAACTTCTACTTGAAACTTGTTGAGGTTTGTTTAGATTCATATTCTCTAATCACCCTTTCAGATTTTTTGTAAGCTAATTTTTGCTTTAGCTAAAATAGCCAAAATGCACTGTATTTGATAAAAGGCATAGTGTAAGACATGGTATTTCTGCATATATTCATAGATGTATGTCACAGAATTCAACACAAAAGCTGTTCAGACCTAAAAGGGCTTTTCCGTACTGCTGTTTTAGTTCCTATAAATGTAGTTTTCACAAGACATTTGTACTAAGAAAGGGAAACTTAAAATGTTTCTCTAATTTTCTGTAATAAGAAAATCAGCATTGAGAACATATACACAGGCTATCATTCATCTCTCAAGTACGCAAATACTTTAAAGCAGTCAGCTGCAGGCATTCATAGTTCTTAATATAACAAATTGATAAGTATTAATGGCACTTTTCAGACCACAACAAGCAGCCAATGTTACCTAATAATGAACTGCTTCTTTATCAGCTTGAAGGGAAAGTTGCTGCACCATAGGATTTTTTTTTTTATGACTGTCTTGTATTTTATTTACACATATGTAAATACCTGGAAACTACTGTATTTTTGTCTGAAGTATTAATTACTGCACAGGAAGGAACTGAAGTTGTGATAAGATCACTATTGCTTGCTAAACAAGCTGAATAACAGATTAGCATGTGGCTTACTTCATTTAGAGAACAGGATATGTAATTCAGGTTTATTTATATCATAACAAGTGTTGCCTGCTGATTTTCTGAAATACACAGATCACACAGAAAAGGCAACATTCGCAGCTTCATGCAAACAGTTTTCAACAAAGTTTAACTTGATGCACATGGATTTTGACAACAAAAATGTATTGTTTAGAGATAAGAACTGTTTTTACAGAAATACATAAGCATTCACCTTCAAGCCACCTAGAGGCTGAACTACTTAGCAAGTAAGAGAAAGTACTAAGCTATAAAAATATTGACATAGGGCAAACTAGGGCTGAATAGAGAGATCCATCCATCCCTCCATAATCCCTTTTTCCATTTTTGCACATGGGGTCGATGTGCCCTAGAAAATTGAAAATAACACAAAGTAAAAATTCTAGATGTAGAATAATGACACTGTTGTATAAAAAGCAGTTAAAGGGAAAACTTTAGAAATGAAGAGAGTATTGTGGTGCGCTGACTGACCGGTAGTTCATCAGGAGTTCTGGACATCCTCATGGTGTCACAAGTCTAGGCAGTTTTCTACGCTGGAAAGAAGAGGTCACAATTCTAGGAACAGTTCTGCAGGATTTGAAGAGCCTCCTTTCTCTTTCCTAATGGGTAGTAGGATCACCATGGCTGTGTGAGATTGCATACAATATGCTGAGGTTTGATCAGCGTGAAATTTGAAACAATGTTTGTGTTTGTGAAGGTGTATCCTTCCAGCAATATTTATTATAGATAGAGCAGTATAAAATGAATTGATGTTGATAATGGAGGACCTGAATGCTTATATCAAAACAGAACTGGATATGAGGACTATCTGGGTCTACATGGGTGGTGCATTATAAATAATGGAGTGGCCGTTCTAGACATCCATCTGGCAAATGACTTATGGGGGGTCAACACATTGTTTGCCAAGATTAAAATAAATGAAACATTGGAGTATATCAACTCAACTAACTAAAGGCAGGGAAAATGGAAGAAAGCTATTCAGGTGACGTGATAAAACTGCAAAAATCAGAGGTCGCAATGAAGAAAAGGCTGGCTGAGTATGACTGCTTGAACAGCTGTTTCAAACATTGGTAGAGTTAGATGACAGAGAACCTGAGATTTTCTGCTGAACCAGAAAAAAATGAAAAGAATAGAGTATTAATTTTATGACAGCACAAGTACATGGATTTGTATTCCCCAGCAGTATTTGTTAATTGAAAGAGCACAATCATGCATGTGCTCCAAACCTTGCATTTGATAAAGCAGCCAAGTAGTATATTAGTAAAGATGCAGTCATACCAGCAGAAGCAGTTGATCCTGAAAAACAGTGGCAGAAGGGCAAAATATTAAAAATTAGAAACAGAGTGTTTGTGAAAAATGATTAATAATTGTACACTAGGCAGAAGAGAGAGAAATAAATCTCTGCAATCAGGGAATATTGAGAGATAGGTGTTAAGATTCAAGCTACTATATCCAGCGTCCAGAATATTTTTACTTGTTGAATCAGACATTTTCTGATGCAGAACACACTAAGGGGGAAGTATAAAAGTTTGTCCAACAAGGGGTGAGCCATCAATCAGAAGGGGGACTCTGCTTTTTATTCTTCTGATGGTAAGGCTGATAAATTCTGCCAGTGAAGCATTTTCCAATGTTGAAAAGGAAAATGCTTGAGAGACAGAAAAAAAGCACAGGGGTTGATTAGAAGAATCAGGAGTACCTTGAAATTGAACTGGAGTCTGGGGTTGGGAGTTGGAGACTAACAGGAAGAAGACTAGCAATACTGAAATTAGAGAATAAATGTGAGACACTAAAGAAAGCATCAGCCACATTTGTGAAATATGGCTTTACAAGGAAAAGTGGCTGAGAAAGATTGGCTTTTTGTTGACTTTGTTAAACTTGGAGGACTGCCAGGCATATGTGCCACATCATGTAATTCATATTTGGAAGGACACTTCTTCTTCTTCTTTCGGCTTTTCCTGGTTAGGGGTTGCCACAGCGGATCACCTGTCCGCTCATGATTGGCAGTGGAGTTTTACGGTGCCGAGTTGCCAGCCCGGTGCCCAACCTTCCACAGAAGGCACACACATGCACACACTCATGCCTAGGGCCAATTTAGAGTGTCCAATCCACCTACAGCAAGTCTTTGGGATGTGGGAGGAAACCGGAGGAAACCCACGTGACCACAGGGAGGACATGCAGATTCAGCACAGAAGGCACCCCAGCCAAGGATTGAACTGGAGAACCTCTTGCTGTGAGGTGGTAACGCTAACCGCTGCACCACCGTGGCCACCCATATTTGGAAGGACACTAAAAGAAAAAAAAAGAGAAAGGGGGGTGAAGTAACTAAGTAAAACACTTTTTGTTCTGAACAATAATTGTATAAAACATTTTATGATATCAATTGCATGGTATATAGTAAAGTATTTCAGTGATTGCTGTATGTGATAAAGATACTAACATAAACAGGTGCTGTTTTCTTTTTTTTAGTTTTAAGAAATATAGTCATTACAATGTAAAAGAGAAGAAAGGCTGGATAAAAGCACATTTAAGTTGGTAGGTTGTAATCTTGGGCTGTTGGGGTGGGGGATGGGGTATTTCTTGTGAATGCAAGTAGGTTTTAAAAGAGAGACCACAATGTAATAAACAGTTTTCTTTAGGCAAATAAATGTTCAGTGCCATTTCAGAAATCTGGAGCTGAGGCCAGCTCTACATTTTGATCCTACATTTCCAAGGAAACAAGCTGACTACAGGTGAAGGCAATACATTGAGATGTCTGAATACTTTACTGGCAGAAGTGTACAATTAAAAGACAGAAGGGCAAGCAGTTCAGTAAAAAAAAAGTTTGAAATTATTTGAAGTGCATAAGAGATGGCAGCGTTTCTGGTAACAATACTTTAATGCATTTACTAGAACATTGTATAACTTAGTTTTATTTTAAAATAGCCAGTGCACTTATTCTTAAGGCTAAAAGTTAATGTTTTCTGAAAACATACAAGTTGTTCTCATCTGGGAGGGGACTGGAAATATGATAAGAACAGACAGCAATCAGTGTAAGTAAAAGCACAGACTAGCATGCATCTTAGCATGGATAACCATAGTTTTAGGTTAGGTTTTGCCTGCATGTGTGCAGCTGTCAATTTGGGAGAATTGTTCCTGTCAGGGAGGGTAAACATTATTTGAAGACGTACATCATTTTGTGTGTTTTAACTTAATAAATTGGGGGTGGGGTTGTGGGCTTTTATTAAAACAAAATGTTTAAAAAAATGTTACATAGGTTCAAATGGAGATAACAAGAAACAACTGTATATAAAAGCAACCTGTCAAACATTAGTAGGTGCATATAATACAAAAGTTGGAACTAGACATTTAAAAAGCTGTCATATATAATAGAAGGGAATAATAACTTCTTATCGTAATGGCTCCACTTAACATATTTTGAAACATGAATGGCTTCACAGGAATAGACAAATAAGGAAAGAGTACTCAATTATATTGGGAAATGCAGAGTATAAGTAGCAGTGCTACAGGAGATGCACTTAGAAAGAAAACAAGGCTGTTAATTTTTTTAGAGAGAGGATTTCAGGAGGGATCTTCAGTAGTGTAGCAAGGACAAAGAAAAAAATGGAGTACTTGTACTAAACGCTAGGGGAACATCAATAGTTTTAGAAGGGGAAAATATAGTAATGGTAGATTTGTGGTAGTATGAGGCTACTGCCAATTAAGAATTATGCAGGCATGTATTTATATACCACCTAAAATTGCTATTATGGAACTAAAGACATTTTTGGGAGAAATAATCAGCTTTCAGATGGGAATATTACTTACAGGTAGGGACTGAAACTTGATTTGCAACAGTGAAGATGCATCTTAGGGGACCTAGAAAGGCAAATATTACAAAAGAGGCTATATTTCTGAAAAACTATGAAAATATTTGGTATGGAAGAGGTGAATTCAGTTGTAGGAGTTCTAGGAGAATTTACATATTATTCCACAGGATACAATAACTGGGCTAGACTAGACAGAAATATTTCAGAGGGACGTGTGCATTTAATTGAAAACTTCAACACACATCCAATAACTATTTCAGATCATATTCCAATAATAAAAATAAAAATTCAGGATAATTATGTACAAAAGAGACACTGGCACTCCCCTACCTACTTGTTAAAAGAGAGGAGTTTAAGGAATGGGTAGTAGAAATTAATCAAGAGATACTAGAGAAGACAGAAATTTCTGCAGAAGTTATGGCTGGTGAGTGAGAAAAAATTAAAGTGGAGTTTAAAAATAGGGTAGAAATAAAAGAAAGAGATATGGTTAAGACGTAATCATTCAGAGGGGGTGACAAATGTTGAAGCATAAGGGGGATTTCACAAAACAAGAAGAGGTGCAAATGTATAGTGCTAAACACAAGCATCTAAAAGGTAATATTCATGAGTTTAGAAAGATTGCTGTTAAACAACTGTTTTTTAAACTCCAGAGCCCAAAAACTTTTAGCACAACAGCTTAGGCAGCAGGAAGTGGAATGGGTTAACTTGGGGAGCTTTTAACAAGAAAATTAGACATATATGCTGTAGAGGTATTACATATTTTGAAAATTTTATGAACATTTGTATGAAGCAGAGGAATGTGGAAATCAAGAAAAAGCACAAATGGAAATATTTATGGAAAACTTTGTTATTCCAAGGTTAGAGGTAGATCATAGTCAATTAAAAGTTAAGATAGGAGGAGATGAAATAAAAAAGGTAATGTATAATCAATCCGTAAGAGTCTCCGGGAATAGATGGTATTCCTGTGGATGTTTGGAAGCTAGGATGGAGAAAAGTGTTAAAGATCTGGAAGGTTTTAATAGTATTCTAAAAGGAGGGGAAGCATTAACATCCTGGAGGAAAGTAGTGATGGCTTTTCATAGGTGTGTACTAGGTTAATGATCACAAGGTCCCTTTCAAGCCTAGCTATGCATCCCAAATCTCTGATAAGTTCTGCTACCCTAGGTAAGTGTAAGCAGGGGCTTGAGAGCTGAAACATATACAATCTGGGGTCTGGAAGAGGAACCATTTACAGGCTGCCTGTGTCCATTATAGACACAGGTGCCAAAAGAGGGATGAAATTCCTGTTCCTTGTACAATTTTTCCAAATTACGCTTGAATTGGGTTAGGAAGGAACTCTGCTTCACATAGATGGTTGGAGCCTGTTTCAGAGAAGGGGTAGTCTCTGGGATACATACCTGTCTCTCCAGCAGGTCCTATTTATATTACAGGCAAGGCGCAAGTCTTTAGAATGGATTATTCTGATGCTATTTGTTTTGTTTTGCGAATATTCAAGTGGGGTATTAGAATGTCTTTATACCAATCATAGATGTCCATCCCCTCAACAGCCTGTAGGAGACAGAATGCAGGGATAGAGCCTTAAGGCAATCTGCACAGGACATGTTACTTGCACCCTGTATTCTTTTAGTGAGGAACCTCTGTGCACATTCTAGTTATTTGTGCCTGGTTAGGTGCGTACTAAATGGGGCATTGTACTGAATGATAGGTCTGATGAATGCCAAATACAGAGGAACAATGACCTCCTCAGATCTAGATGTCATACTTTTGTTTATAAGTTGCATAACAAAGAATTTCCTCACTGCTATAGACACACGATGGTGAAAGGCTAGATTGTTGCCTTGTGTTTCCCCAAGTCTCTGATTACCTGGGTCAACTCTTAGGGGTATGTTGTCAATATGGTAGTTACTAGGGTCAAATGACTTCTTGAAGGATACTGTTATACATTTCTTGTCATTTAGTTTTAGTCCATGTCAGTCCTTTCTGGAGAATATTTGTGTCAGTGGGGGATTTTATGACTGCTCTAAATTTGCAATCATCTGCAGATGTAGTCATCCAGATAATGTTGACATTGGCCTTGACTTCAAATAAGTAAATCATGAAAAGGAAATCAAGAAAAAGCACAAATGGAAAGACTAATCCTTGAGAGAGAGACTGCTTGTGATTGGCCTCTTTATAGAGGTGAACTCCCCATTTTTAACTTCTTGGGTCCTGTGAGCCAGCTGGCTATCCACCATGTGACATAAGAGTTTATACTTAACCCTCTTGAGTTTGTCAACAATGCATGAGTTGGGGTACTGTGTCAAATGCTTTGGCCAGGTCAAAGTAGGTGGTATGAACCACCTTGCTCTCATCCATTGCTTTGGTGATCTGAAAAAGTCCACAGGTTGAATTGGCATGATCTGCCCTCGACAAAATAAAACTGGGTTGATTCCAGGGTCTGGAGATTTTCTATATTGTTACTGATCATTTTCATGATTCTTTCCAATGCTTTGCATGTGAGACCAGTGAGACTTTTGGGTCTGTAGATGCCCCACCTTAGTGCAGAAGGATGATTGTTGCTGTTTTCCTTTCATGAGGCATGAAGCCTGTTTGGAGGCTGCAGCTGAATAGCAATTCCAGAGGGCCTGATATGCCATGCTTCATACTATTTAGAAGGCATCCTGGGATATTCTCTGGGCCCACTGATGCAGTGTGCTTGGCCTTAGAGAGAGCATTAAGGACATGTTCGTAGTGATGGTAGGGAGAAGAAGAAAAACATTTTCAGGCACTTCATATGTAGCTGTAATACCTAAAGATGGTAAAGACTCATCAGACCCAGCTTTGTATAGGCCCATTTAAATTTTAAATCATGATTATGATGTGTTTGTATATGATAGCTGAAAGAATGGCAAAGGTGATGCCAAAATTGGTAGACAAGTATGAATGCGGTTTTATGGAAGACAGGCAAATATTTGACATTAGTAAAACAATGATGACCCAGAGGGAAGCAGAATGCAAAAAAATAGCTCTGTTGTTTATGGGTCTTGATGCAGAGAAAGCATCTGACAGAGTAAGCTGGGATTTTATAAGTAGGGTATGGAAGCATTTGCATTCCCTGACACAATAATAAGGTTAAGTATAAGGATATATGAGAGCTCAGAGGCAAAAAATGAAGTTGGAGGGTTCCTCCTTGATAAGCAGTGTCAGGACAGAGGAAACAGGTGGGACGTCCCCTTTCCTCTTTATTTGCATTATGTTTACAGTCATTGGCAAAGAAAATAAGGGACTCAGAAACTGAAGGATATAATTGGTATGGTAATCAAGAAAATTTAGCTTTATTTACAGATAATATTTTGTACCTGATAAAATCATGAAACACCATCTCAGTGTTGTGAAACATTCTGAGACAGTTTTGAATTTTTGGGGGGAGATACAAAATCAATGAAGACAAAACAAATGCTATAGCTACAATGTAGCCACACATGAATTGGTTCAGCAGTATCCATATTTATGTGGACATGATAAAATGAAGCATTTAGAAGTATAGGTTGAAAATAATTCTTTTATGGCAGCTGAGATATGTGGGAAGAGACTGAAAAAGTAATACTGAGAAAATGGAAACTCTTGTTTATGGATAGCAATATACAAGCATTGAAAATGTTTTTAGTCCCTTTAGTTTTATATACAGGTCATGTATATTTTTATCAACCAGAGGAGATGTTGTTAGTAATTAATAGAGTTGAAGGATTTTATCTGGGAGTTGAAGAGAGCAAGGGTCAAGTGGGATAGGTTGATCCTTCCAACAGAACAAGATGGTTTAGGATTACCAGATATGAAGGGATAGTGAAGGGCTGTACATTTAAGGTTCCTGTACATAACATAAGCAGAAAGCTATAATTCAAAGTAGAAAAGGATGATGATGAAGCAGGAGAAATTCAAGAAATAAGGACAGAGTGAGATTTTTGATGCAGATCCTTAAGGAGAATAATAGCCATACAGAATATTTATAAAGTAGCAGAAAGTATTTTATGAGCTAAGCAAACACGAGCCTGGAGAGGAAACCCTGCCAATAGGGATAACTGCAACTAGGGGTACAGAGAATAGACAAGAGGGGACTGGAATTTACAGGAGCAAACTGGGAAAGGAGCCAAAGTATTGGGAGCGGATAAATAGAAAGAAAGGGAATAAAGTGGGAAGAGGCCAAGAACACATATGGACTGCAGGCTACAGACTGCTTTCCTAATCAGGGATTGATATCAGAGTATAAGTAAAGAGAAAGGGACAGGGGAATCCTAAGTGAAAGACCTGTTCTGGTAGAGGTTTTAGTTGAATCTAGAACAGAAGCTGATTTTTAAAAAGGGATAATTAGTAGGACATATAAAATATTACATGATAACTATAGGAATTGATCAGATGAAGTTAGAAAATATTGGGTTGAGGTGCTGGACAAGCAATTCACAAGGAAACAATGTGAGGACACATGTGGCTCACAGACCTGCAACAAAGTCTAGAAGATTTAGGATTTTTGCTTGGAAGTGTTTGTATAGGTATTTTTATACCCCAAGCAGACTCCATAGATTTATAGCAAATGTTGGAGGTGTGATTGGGAAGAAAGAGGTAAATGGGAACGTGTTTGGGGAGTGTAATGAGTTGGCAGACTTTAAAAGTTCCCTGCAAAGTACTCTGTCAGAAATATTGGTTGAGCAAATTGGTGTAACTAAAGAATTCATTTTTTGAGCTGGGATACAGGATCGGAATTGCCTAGACATAATAAGGCCTTGTTAAGTTTAATTCTGGTGCCTACCAAAAAGTAATTACTAGAAAATGTAAATCAAAGCCAACTGTATTTGAAATAGTGAATACTGTAACAGAGAAAAGGGAACTGGAAGTAGGATCTTTAGAAGAAGGTACGAGCATATTACATAGAAAAACGGAAATTGTAGGAGCAATACATGCAAAATAATGTTTTGGAGGAGGAGTGAGGTTTAATGGAAGGCAGGAATTGGTCAATTTATGCAATGTTGGATTGATGATAATTGTATAAAAGAATATATATGATGTATAATGTTTGCAGCTGTGAACGTTAACAGTTTTTCTTTTACATAAATTTATTTTTTGCCTATGCCCTATGTGATAATTCAGTAAAGGTGTTTAAAAACAAAAAAGGAAAATGAAGTCAGTTAAAGCATCATAGTTGGATGAAATCACAGCAGTTAAGTCATGATGTTGGGTGCATTAGGGAAGAAAGGACTCCTGGAGGTTACTCATTACAGTATGAAGAGAAATATGAATCGAATATGACCAGGGAATAATTATTCTAGTGCCAAGAAGAAAAAAGGACATTCACAGCTGCAGATCAGACTGTGCAGAGGTATCAAACTCCTGTCTCAGTATGTGAAAGTGCTGGGGAAGATGATTGATAAAGGAATATGCAGAGTAGTAGAAAATAAGATGGTAAACGAGCAGTTTGGATTTGTATCAGGATGCAGTACGACTGATCCAAGGTTTTCAGAGAGACAAATAGCAGAGAAAAAGTTTGAGATGAGGAATGAATCCAATAGGACATTCCCAGACCCAGAGGAAGCATACGACAGGATCCCAAGAAAGATGATTTGGGCAATCTTGTAATGGTCTGAAGTCCTGGAAACACTGGTTGAATTAGTACTGGGTATGTATGTATTTATATATATATATATATATATATATATATATATATATATATATATATATATATATATATATATATTTGTTTACCAGAGTAGTGCACTGATCTGAATGAGACTGTTTGCAGGCACAAGCAGGTGAATAGAATCACATAAGAAATGAACAAAACATATGTACAGATACAGGGATATGCCAGGATATGCTGTACAGGGACCCAATTAGACAAGTACAAACAGTGTACAGACTCAGCTATTCGTTCCCATTGTGACAGTCTGTGCACATTGGGGCTCAACACTGCCTATTATGTTCATACTGGTGATGGACTACATTAGCAAATAAGTCAGAGGGGATGGATCAATAAAACAGCTGTATGCTAATAATGTGGCATTACAAGCAGGTTCATAGCAGGAACTTAGGCTATTGATAAAGGACTGGAATGCAAAACTGAAAGCACATGAGACTAAATGGTGTACAGACAAGACAGCGGTCATGGCAGCAAATAGGGGAAATCAAAAGAAGCTAAAACAGATGGAAAGTAGTGAAACAGGTTAAGAGCTTGAAATATGTGGGAGGGGGTGGTTGAGAAAAGTCTGAATTAAGAAGTCAAAGTTGGAATCAAAGATGTAGAAGCCAACTTGGAAAAAGTGTCAAGGGCGGTGTACGACAGAGGAATGGTTGATGTGCTAAAGAATAAGGTGCACGGAACAGTGGTGTAAGCAGTATAATATAGAAACCTGGGCAAAGCAGGTGAGGAAGCCTGAGTCGATTAAGATGAAGTTCCTCTGATGAGAAGTAGAGTTCACATTGTGGGACAGATGAAGAACTGAGGACATCATGGCAGAAGCTAAAGTAGGCTATTGTAGAGAAGGACAATGAGAAGAGAATGCAGTAGTTTGGTCACGTGTGCAGGAAAGTAGAAGATTTGACAAAGAAGATTTGAGAGACATGGAAAGAAGGCAAGTAGAGATGAGGATCTCCATTCAAGAAATGGATGGAATGTGTGAGAGAAGTCCTGTAAAAGTCAAATATGACTGTCAAAGAATTAGTTATCTGCTTTTATTTACTGCAGTGATAAAAATGGGATTAAGTGCCTATTTTCATTGTAGGCTTTGGGAGAAACAATCCAAATAATTAGTGTTTAATCATGCAGAAGATAAAAATCAAAAGAAGAAAAGAAGGTTGGGTGAGTGGTTATGAATCAAGAGATGTGGCAACAGTTGAAATGACACTCCGACCCCATCAAGAAATGGGGGAAAAAAGGGGATTGATGATGCTGTAGTATTGGCTGAACTGCTTTATGAGTGATGCAGTGAAATGCAATTTTATTTTCAAAATCACTTAAACATGTTTTGAAGTTTGTCTACTTTGTACTGCACAATCCTTTCGAGATGTGGTGGACATTTTTGCACTCCCATAATTATAATGGTTCTCGGTTTTCATTTCCTTTGCATGTATTTATCTGTAATGCCATCTATGTAGTATATGATATATTAGCAGGATTATTCCTCTTTCTTATTTTGTTTTACTTTTATTTATTAATCAGGATGGAACAGTGATCCATATGGCCTTTTTCAGGTTTAACGCAGGTGCATAACAAGTAGAAAAGATACAAATAGTAATTACAAATACAGTTGATAAAATAAGAACTGCAGAGGAAATATTGTGAAACACTTTTCTTTCTTATGACTTGCATCTGACTCCTAAAGTGACCCTACAGACAGCCATCTCTATCTGCACAGATTACAAGGCAAAGGTGAAACACAAGTAGGGTAGCAGGTCTTTTTTCTGTATCACACACACACACACACACACACACACACACACGCGCGCTTAGACTCCCTGTTCTCACTACTGCATGTCTTTGGAACTACACCTCTTAATCAACATCTCACATGTGTGTCTACACTCCCATTATTACACTGAGGAAGCTACAGTACTCAGAGAAAACCCACTTGTAAACAAGGAGGACTTGCTGACATGCCTCTTTGCCTCATATATTTGGTCCTTTCTTCATAAAATTGTGGTTTTCTGGCACATCTTTGATGATTCATTAGACTGATGTCAGAAAATAAAGGCAGACATTTGAGTTTCAGATTTCATACTCTTCAGAAAATTCATGCTAATGCAAAACATATTATTCTATCAACTTTCTACGTTTGTGGGACCAATATTTAAAAATTGTCCCTATTTTTGGGCCTTTGCCCCTCATTATTTATGGCTTTGACCTGATTTCTTGCTCTAAGAGGTTGAGAGGTATGTTTGTAGACTCCACACAGAAGGTACCTCAGCTGAGAACCGAATCACAGAGCCGCTTGTTGTTAGGTTGCAACTCTATCCGTTGTGCCACTGTGACGTATATCTGCATTATTTAAATTCTCACATAAACAGTAAACTAAGCAAAGAAAGAACTATATACAAAGTATGGAAGAAGTATTATAAAACACAATTGCAATAGTGACATAATTTATATGTAGCAGGATATCCAGGTAGGAAAGTGGCAAGATAAGTTGACATTAGTGACTGAAGGGAATAAGGCAATCCAATAAGTAAGAGTTAGAGAAACCTGATGTGTCTGGCTTACAAGGCATCCTCTAACCAATAATGATGGATTTACTGCACGTAAGTAACTCAGATGGCATCAGAAATACTTAGTCTAGGGGTCTAAACATCTTTTGCAACATCAACAGAATGGTTTGCATGGACTGATAATTCTCATAGAAGATACTGCTGTTCTGTAACAAACTCCCTATCCACATGAGCCAAAGTTAATCCCTGTCCATATTCAAATGCAACTTGGGTCTATGGCTGGGAAACAGAAAATTTATCCCAGGAGTGACCCCTGTACCACTAATGGAGATAAGCAGTTCCTAAATGTTTTATCCCATGCGTTTGTCCCCTCAAATAATCTATGGTATGATCCCAGTTATTCTCATTAGGGGTAATATATAATATTGACTATTGGATGGATAAGACCAATCTCTAACCAAATGGAGTAGGTTAATTTGAGCACAAAAAGTGAAAGTGACTACGCATAAATGTCCTGCAAGGGCACCTCCCCTAGTACTTACCTATGAACCTAGTGATAAGTAGAAATAGAAAAAGACAGAATAAAAAAGGGGAGGGGTACCCATTTGGTAGAAGGGGATATGGAGGTGGGAGGATTAAATTCCATTTGTGTGTGATAACTTTAAATAGATAATATCTACTTCTTCAAAGAACTAAGGTCCAGGTGAGGTTATTCCAAAAGCATTTGCACTGGACTTCTTTGAAAAAGTGTTTCTGAGGGCACGTCTTAATCTAGGGTAGGTGGAACTGGATTTAATATTTTTGGTAGGGATTTCCAAATCCCAAATTTGGGACAGCAGTATTGAAAACAGTAGCCTGTGCAGCTTGTTGGATTGTGGGATATGTTTATGTAGATGACAAAATGTAAGATGTTACTGGACGCCTCTCACTTGGAGAGTTTTCTGCCTAAAAAGGAGGAAAGAGTTTGTTGGTTAATTTATAGGTATAAGTGACATAAGTGGTGTGAGTTATTTTCTGCTTTACTGGGAGCCGTTTTGCCTTGGTTTGGGTAGTATACTGATGATCTTAGTGTTTTAAATCTGCAGATACTTTTATTGCTCTTATGGATCTCTCTAAATAGACTACTGACTTACTACATAACCTGTGTACTTTTCATTCATTAGAATACTTACAATTATGTTAATTTAATTTATTAGTCTGAGTGAGCAAAAGCCTTTTTTCAACTGACGTACCAGGAGAATGAGTACAGAGGTTAATACCATAAGTAGCGAAAGTTGATAACAAAGTAAAATGAGAACAGTATGACATGTAAGTAACATACAAGTAATCATCACTAGATAGCTACACCTCATAATCAGTGTCTTGCATGGGTGTCTACACTCCCTTTATTATATAATAATTAGAAGTGTGTTCTCAGTTACAGACTTGCAAGTCCTCAAAATATAATAGCAAAGCTAAAATAAAGTTTAGAAAATTATAATTCTGATGCAGTGATAGAGAGGTGAAAATATAACATTGAGATCTCATCTGCCATGCACTGCACCATCTCAAATTTCATTTACCAATTCCAGCAAAAAACTATTTTTCAAACAAAAAAATTCTTCAGGTGTAACTATCTCCAGTGGTTTAGAAAGATAAAATCCTTCCTAATGTCCATGTGTCCTGAGACCAGTTAGTAGCTCAGGACCATGTAAGAGCTGGTAGGGGAGGATGGATGTACCTATCCTGGAAGGGGGCAGAATGGTCTTGGGTCATTCAGTGCTACAATTACTCAGAAGAGGGGTAATATAGGAGGTACTCCCAAGAACCAGAGATAACCACCAAAATGGATTGCTGGTAGTTCTCATCACAAGTGCATGTACCAGCATTGTCCTCATGGTGATGGACAATCTCCATCCCACTGCCTACGGGAGGGGTTTGGCCTGAAGATAAATACATCAACATTGCTAGAATGTTGGTGAGGGCACAGACTAGAGTTAAGACTACCTGTATGAGTTGTCTCTCTCACTGGGGAATACCCAGGAGAGGGGTATAAAGCTGCATATCTGGTAGGGGGATACTTGGTAGTAAATAGTTACAGTGAGAAAAAAATCCCATAGAAAAAAGATCTTTAGGTATAGAATAAATTAACTCTCCATTTAATATATAGTTGTATGATAAAACAACAAAGAGGAAGCAGTAGCATTTCAGGAAGAGGGCACTTACTATATACACAGCCAGTGCAAAGTACATGCCCCAAGAAGCAACACCAAGTTTTTTTGTTCTTTCAGCTCAAAATAAAGCCTCTGACCAACAAATGAAGGCATAGACAAGGTAATATACTTTAAAAGGTTACTGGTCAAACATCTGTTATAAAACTGTACCTCTACTGTTCCTGTTATAAACTCATGGCAGCCTAATATGAAATGTGGACTCCCTTGATGATCTGATATGCAATGAATAGCTTCATCTGCATCACTAAACTTTTAACTCTAACCAACTAATCAGAAATTCTCCTTAGCCCCTCCAGACTGACACATAGTTAATGCCATGAAAACTGGAACCCAATCAAGTCTTTGACTATTTAGGACTATAACTTTATATGAATGCAACAGATACCACACCAGATGGAAAACAACCCTGTATGCACCTACACTTGCCTGATATTGCTGAACTACCACCTTCCTAGGCCATTTTTGCTTGGGCTGAAGGAGGGTCTCTCTGTTGATCAGTGGCAGTGAATAACACTGAGCAGCTTCCCTGCCCCCCGTAGAGGTGGTTACTGACTTGAAACTGTAGTTTTATTGTCCGTTTTGGGTCTATTCCTGCTTCTTTCCAGCCCCTGCTATCAAGCACGCTTTAGCGCGGAGTTGCCACTAGAGCAGCATCGGGCAGCGCCGGTTAAACAAGGTTAAACTCTTTCTGGCTCCAGAAAGTCTGTTCTTCAATTTTTCCCTTAGAACTGCTCTGTTAGGAACCTAAACAGTTTACACCTTCACTAAAAAGTGCAGCACTTGTTCCAAATAGCTTTTTCTTCTTAAAGAGCTCAGCACTTGTCTTATAAGCATATCCCTTGTCTTATAAGCATTCTCTTTGCAGGTCAAGCACTCCTATATTATACAAATCTCTCACTAGCAAAACCCCCCAGGAGTGCCCACTTCCCTGCTAAGCCCATTACTTTTCTGTCTCATACCAACTCATAATTCTTTCTAGCATGTCGAAGGGTCAGATGCTGGCGTCCTCTCCTGCCCAGTTGGTGAATCTGGGAATTCTGAGACAATGTTACAATTGCCTCATGTACACGGACAACCCTCTCCTCCTCCCACGTAACACTAACACTTGTGAGAGATGCAGCTATTTAGCCAGACTGGAGGCTGAGCTCTCTCAACTCAGGACTGGCAAGACCAGGCAGGAGGAGAAGGCAACTACACACACCACAATACCAGTCTCACATAACTCAACCACACCACTGAATCAAACACATAAACACACTAAGACATACTCGGAGGCTCTGAGTAAAAATTTACCTAAACAGCAGAGGCCTCCAAAGCAGACACCCAAGCAACTGCAAACTCAATACACCACACAAACAACACATAAACAACAAAATCAGTGTGCAAAGCAGTCACTGCCCTTAAGGCCAAATACAACACCAAACATACTTGTAATAGGTGACTCCATAGTCAGACACACTGACGTCCCACTCACCAGGCTGAACAAAGAGAGGGTCACGGTAAGCTGCCTATCTGGCGCTAGAATCCACCACATAACACAAGCACTCAGGTCACTCCATGGCAAGTACAAGTATGACACAGTCATTGTCCATGCTGGTGTGAACGACCTGAGACGTACCTCCCTGGACTACATGAAAAGAGACATAGAGGAGCTCTCTGATTATGTAGTCCAGGCAGGTATGACCCTGACCCTGAGCAGTATCCCTCCTTCACCAAGAATGATGCCACAATACAGTGACAAGATGATCAGCTTTAACAATTGGCTTAATTTCTGGTGTCATTCAAAGGGGATCCAGTGCCTGTCTGCCTGGGATGACATGCTCGACAAGCCACGCTGCTTCGCAAGGGACGGCTTGCACCTGTCACCCCTGGGATTCCGGATATTGGCTAAGGCTCTTGCCACCCCCATAGTGCCTTTTTTAGGCAAGGCTCAAATTCTAAACCTACCACCCTAGAAAACAAAAATGTGAAGAAACTAAGGGTAATGCTGCTCAATGCCAGAAGTCTAAATCTCAAAATGCACGCACTCGAGGCCCTTCTCAGTATGGAGAACATTGATGTCTGTGCTGTGACTGAAACCTGGTTCAAGGCTCCTGAGAGCACCCCGGCACTATCAGGTTTCATCTCATATCATGCATTCCGGCCCCAAAACCCGGACCACACCACAAAAGGAGGGGGTGTATCCATATTCATCAAGGATACCCACACCTTCAGGTTGGTGGCTACGCACGAAGCATCGGAAACCATCCAGGTGCAATTAACCATAGGCAAAACTGCTCTACAATTTGTAGCATGCTACAGGCCACCCTCTCAAACTCAGGAAACCCACACAGCCTTCCTGAAGACACTGGAGGGTATAAATGTATCACCAAACACCATCATATTGGGTGACTTCAACTACCCGAATATAGACTGGGAACATTACTCAAGCCCAAACTTTCTAGCCCAAAGGTTCCTGGAGTTCATAAATTCAAATGCCATGGAACAACTAGTCACTGTCCCCACAAGAGGAGAAAATATACTAGATCTCATCATCACGAACATGGGGACAAAATGCTCCACACCGGAAGTATATCCCTCATTGGTGAGATCAGATCATAAACTAATCTCACTAGAAATCCACATCCCACCCCCCCCCCCAACAAAAAAGACCACAGTGAAGAACTTCTCTAAAGCAAACTTCACACAACTCAAGGCAGGTGTGGTATCCTTCAAGGCCCCCGAGCCAATGGAAACCACAACCCAAGCTGCGGAAGCCCTTACGAATGCCTTCTATGAACACCTTCAGGACTGCATGGATCAGGCAATCCCAAATAAAACCAAGACTCTTTCCACCAAGGGCAAACGTCCAGTCTGGTGGACCCCAGCCATAAACAACCTTTACAATAAGAGGAGAAAGCTATTACATGATAGAGCAAAATCCCAAAAAGGGAAGGCATCTTTGATCAGCACTAGCAAGAAACTACGATCCCTCATAAAATCATCCAAGGCCAACTTTGAGAGAAAAATTGCCATAGATTCAAAAGACAATCATAAGGCCTTCTTCAGCTATGTCAGAAACCTGGGTGGAAACTCCCAGATATGCTCAGAATTAGTCCAAAATGATACAAAAATCACTGAACCCACAGACATTGCCAACATACTGGCAGATAGGTTCAGCGCAAACTTTACCCCCCCCCAAAAGGAGAGATAACTATCCCAACTGAGTGTAGCCTCCCAGACATCTCAAATGCGCAGGTGAAAGCTGCTCTCTCTAAAGCTAAAAACACAGCATCAATGGGACCGGATGGGGTCCCCGGCTGTGTGCTACATGAACTTAATGAAGAACTAAACTCGCACATAAGGCAGCTGTTTAATCTTAGCCTCACCACAGGATATGTGGCCAAGGAGTGGCGTACGGCAACTGTGGTCCCACTCCACAAAGGCGGTGCCTCTACGGACCCTGGTAATTACCGCCCCATAAGCTTAACAAGCCTGGTCTGCAAAGCTATGGAGAGGATCATAATGGAACTCATAAACAAGGACATAGGGGACTTGCAGACCTTGGACCCAACCCAGTTTGGCCTTGTCAAGGGCAGATCTTGCCTTTTGAACTTGGTCGACTTCATCGAAACAGTCACCAAGGCCATTGATGAGGGAAAGGCAGTCCATATAGCCTACCTTGACCTTGCAAAAGCTTTCGACACAATACCCCACTCGGGTATTATAGAGAAACTTACCAGCTTAAATATGTCACAAGATGGGTTGCAAACTGGCTAAAGGACAGAACCCACAGGGTTAGAGTTGCTGGAGCCATGTCAGACTCCAAGCCGGTTACAAGTGGAGTCCCACAGGGCTCAGTCCTTGGCCCCCTATTGTTCGGCATCTACTTCTCAGAAGTACAGGCAAACATAGGAGGACTATGGCTGACAAAGTTTGCGGATGACTGCAAACTGGGTGCCATAGTGGATAGTACATCGGACGCAGACATCCTTCAGAGGGGTCTCACGGAAACTGATTGCTGGTGCCAGAGCCATGGCCTGAAGTTAAATGCAAAAAAGTGTATAGTCATACCCTTCGGGAAAAACAAGGTAACCCCAAGCTACCATATAGGTGGCAACCCACTAAGCACAGAAGAGGTTATCAGGGACCTGGGGACCCAGGTTGACAGTGGCCTCTCGTTTGACACTCACGTTGCTAAAGTGGTTCGAAAGACCTTCTACATTGCCCACCTGATCATGAAGGGATTTACATCCAGATCAAGTGAGGTCATTGTTCCCCTGTACTCTTCACTTATCAGACCAATGATCGAGTACAATGCCCCATTCGGGATGTATCTCACCCGACACCTGCAGCAATTGGAGAGACCCCAAAAGTTCCTCACCAAAAGATAAAGGGACTCCAAAACCTGTCATATGCTGCCAGACTGAAGAAACTCCAACTCTATTCAGTTGCATACCGTCTGCTCAGAGGTGACCTGTGCCTGACATACAAGGCCATGACCAACCCGGAATTAATGGACATGCTCCACCTCAAAAAAACCAAATCTACCAAAACCACTAGAGCAAGAGACTTAAACCTTAGCATGGATATAAATAGGACGTGCTGGAGGGATAGATTTATCACCCAAAGACTCCCCATGCCGTGGAATAAAATCCCGGTCCATGTGAGGCAGAGCACCTCTCTGGCTCTGTTCAAGAGAAATCTTGACCGGTGGATGGGAGATCATAGGTTTACCCCGGGAATCATCTCTGTGTCACTACTGGACAGAGGCAAAACAAACTAATGGGCACAGTATTTCTAACATAAGGGGCGGCGTAAGCCACATAACTTTGGGCTAGGCTTATAAATGCCCTAGGGCAGTTAGCCTAGTATAAACCTATGAACCTATGAACCTTGTACTGGAAAACATTTTCACTAGTCTGAAGCCAACATGAAATGCAGTAAACATCTCAGCAAATTCCAGTGAGCATTTCTGTTTTACTGTACTTTTTGTGCAGTTTAATTCAGAGATTTTTCCACCAGGGCTTACCAGGACACAATGGTTACCATTGCTGCCTCACAACACTTGGTTCTCCAGTTTGTTTTTTGGGTGGGATGTCTTCTTCCTACATTGATCGTGATCTTCCGACTATACAAGCTCTGGCTAGATATTTCATATTATTTCTACATGTCAAAGATTTGTCATAATTGAACTGGAATTCCCTCACATTACTTCTAGGGGCATGTGTGTGTGTGTGCCATGTATAAGTGAATGAGTGTGTTCCTCCTGCAATGGGCTTGTAGCTTGTTCAGGATTGGTTCTCTGTCTTGCAACCAGTGTACCAGGATAAACTCTGCCTCCTCTGTGACCTAGAATTAGATTAAGTGGGTAACTGAAGAATGAATGAATGTTTCCCCACCCCCAAATTATCATCATGCCTTCTTTGTAACACCACTTTAATATATGTGGCATTTGTATTGCACAAGTCTGTCCCAAATGGTGATAAATCCTTTGCAAACTATATTTGGGTGACATTTGAAAATATCCCCCAATTAATTCATTAGGCAGGCTTCATAAAATAAACTCTGAGATATGTTTTACTTTTACAACTTATAAACCTGCATTTTACATGGCAAATGCACATTTGTAAATATTGCAATTTATAGTGCTATGGTTTGAAAATTACAACAATTATAGTTCATTGATATGATAGAAGATAGATTAAGAAAAGTTAAGCGAACCATGCATCATCAAACCATAAGTTTCTTGATTCATCTACTCACAATATATTTTTTTCCAAATGGGCAATGGTGATTTCATAAGATTCCATCAATCTTTATTTATCTGGGGAAGATGGTGGGCTGGCCTGATGCATTTCAGAGAAAAGAAAATTTTTCTGCATCTGCAGTGAAAAGGTTATTTTGTCTAAAACTGCCCTTTCCATTAATTTACATAACTACATTTAAGGCATTGTGCCTTGACAAAGAAAATTAATGCAGATTACTCTCTGGGAACAGCAGCAGTTTGTTTTTGAATCCAGGCAAGCTTTTTTATTTCTTTTTACTGACTTTTTCACTCCCTGTGCAAAACTGCTTTCAGACATGGTTTAAAGAATGTTGCTACCAAACTGTAAAAAAACATTTTCATAAGATAGACATACTAAGAATTAAATATTGAAAAATGACCAAAGTAAATGTACTGCACTTGTTTGGGCAAATGCAGCTTTATACTTATACCAGTTTCAGTCATTTGATCCAAAACATAACATGCAGGTGTTTATTTAGTCCTTATAATGTGTGAAAGAAACAGTATCCCTTTTATTTTTAACTTCAGACCAATACAATGGCTCTCAGCTTGACAAAAAAACGATGTTCTCTACATAAAATCCCCTCCAAACACTATCTCAATTATTTTGTTGTATGCTATTAAATAGCCTCATAGCAGGACATAGTACAAAATAAAAAAAATGAAAACTGTGAAGGTTGCAAGACTGTTTTGTTGCAGTTTTACATTTTATCATCGTCTATGCAGCTATTATACTGCTTGCAGTCATTGCACCACGTTAAGAGCCATTCTGTTTACTTACCTTTGATTTTGACAATTTTTTTCTTGTTGTTGGAGTGGTGTTAGTGTACATCACTGCAAACCAGTCATCCAGACATTAACAATAGGTTCATATGCTAGCGATGATAAATTATTTCTTTTTCACAGATGCTAAACTCTGGTTACTGGGACAATGCAGTAGAGAGAGTGACACTGGTTCCCTGCTGTGACACTATGCTGGAGAATGTCCTTTAAGCTGAATCACATTGGAACTTTGCAATAAGATGACCCCATTGTACTACCCAAAGTACTTTTGCAGGAATCACTACATTTAGAACAAACTCATCCTTCGATCCTTCCCCCATTGTCTTCAGAGAACAAAGTTTAGTATCCATATCCCCACACTGATCCATTAACCCTTAATAAATTTCCCAACTCTTGTGCTCAGTTTCAGAAACCGATAAATGCCCTGCCTCTGTGTTACCAGTCTAATAATTTCTGACTCCTTTAAGAGGAAATATATTACTTTCAAGTTCCTCATTTACTGACATTTTTTCTTTTTATGATTCATTTTCTTTTCTTCAGCTTTCTGTAAGGTTTCTATTTGTTGTTGACGGTGTCATCACAGAAGCAATATTAATAGCAAACTTTCCTCCACACAAAGATTATAATTACTTATTTTGAAGTCATTTACACATAGCAGTGTAAATTTGTAAAGATGCTAGTTAAAAACAGAATAATATATTATGCCATGGTGGCAGTGAGGGCCATCATTACTGCAAACGTGTGAACACGTTACAGTACCTCGTTAGTAAAAACAGTTAAAATCCTGTGTAGCTGTTTTCACAAGTAAAAGGGCAGTACCACGTGATACACAGCAGTTGTAGAAACTGTTCATTTTGTTATGTTACAAAACTGACTAGCCATATTCCTCTGCCTGTTTTAGTATGTTCTATTTCGTTACACTTGCTAATACTGATTACATCTCAAATGCCAGTTTGCTGTGCATAGTAGGAAACATTACTGGTGCTCAGGGCTGGCCTTACACACAGGTGGATTAGGCAGTCACCTAAGCTACAGTGCTTGTGCATCACTCTTTCCTTATTTATTTATTAGAGAAATATTTATTTGCTCTAAAAAAATAAAAATAAAGCACCCATACTAAAAAAAAAAAAAACTGCGACACAGCAAGTACTGTATGAATTGGCAGTGCTCTAGAGCAGTAAACTCGACCTTAACATTGTCATATCATGGGAGTAGAGACATCACAGAATTCAAATGTAAGCATAACCGGCCTTAGGCATAGGCCAACTATGCAGCCACCTAGGGCGGCACTCTAGCAGGGGTGCTTTTCCAGTATTTGTTTATTTACTTATTTATTTTTGCAGTAAAGAAGTGGTTTCTTTAAAATGTGTTGAATGAATACAGGAAAAACTGCAGATTAAGACAAACTTGAAAAGTTTGAAAAAGGAAATAAAAAGTAATCTGGATGGTGTAGGTAAACAAGGATGGGGGCACTGGGTGGTGTGGGGAGGGCTCTGTGGAGCCCTTTTGCCTAGGGCACTAGTCGACCAATAGCTGGCACTGAATGTAAGAGAAGAGGTGCCTAAAGGGAGTTTTTTTTTTTTATTTTGTATATATGAAATAAAATAAAGTATAAGAAAGTAAGTGATAAAACCAGGGACATGCTCGAGGAAAAGCACAATGAGTGTTGGAAACAAGACTAGCAGTGATCAACCAGATATTTTTTGGCAATATTTCTGGCTTCGTGATTTGTGTGATGTGGACAGCTAATGAGTGAAATGGCACCAGTAGATAAGTGCTAGAGCTTTTACATCATTAACACTGGCAACAATCAGCCAGATATTTTTTGACAATACTTCTCTGGCTTTGTGATTTGTGTGGAGCAAAATCACTGGAGTACTTTAACCTCGGTATCTTGCTCATATGGACTGTGGGGCAGACATCATGATTAGGTCAGCTGATAAGAGAAATGGCATGGTTACATGTTAGTGTTTTTTTACAATAATAGCAGTGAACAACCAGGTATTTTTGACAATATTTCTTTGGCTTTGTGATTTGTGTAGTGCAATTTGTTTAGAATACTTTAATCTGTGACAACTTGTTTTTTTGGACTGTGGAGCAGACATCTCAGCCATCCCTATTTACAGTTCTGATTTATCCCTACATAGGCTGTCCCTATTTTTGGAGGCATGTCACCATTTTCAGAACTGATTTACCCCTTCTCACAAATTTCTGTATCCCCCATCATGTAAATTTTTGAAGCTATTTGTGACAATTGGGGAGAGATGGGCGAAGGCTGCCAGCCTAGTCAAATAGAATTTGATATATAATTCTGGCATTTGTAAATAAATGTAAAATACAGGCATGTTTTCTTGATAATAAATGTAAAATACAGGCATGTTTCTTGAGTGTAAAGAATACTGAGAAATGTGGAACTGTAAAATATGTGACAACATTGCACTCTACTGGCCCTGTGAAGCATGTTGTACCCTTTCATGTTAGAATTCAGCTCCAGGGCAGCTGGATGAAGATTGCATGTCCATTGTTTTAAGGCTAAAGTTTATGACCAGAATTTAGATGTGGAAGGTGCTTTATTGCTCTAGTTTCTGCTAGAATGTATAAGTTAAATGCCTTTTATTGTTGTAAGTTTCTGTGCAGATGTTAGATTGCTAAATAATGCAGTTTGTTTGCCTGGGAAAACCTAAGTGTCAAAAATGATGTAATTTGGGTAGGGACCCAGCAAACATGTTTGTTAGTAATGTTTAAATACTATTTCTCACAAGAGACTCGAAGCATTTTGACTTTGGACATCCAACTTACCAGCACTCTGCCTTATGCTCACATGTAAGTTTTAGCACTGTTATTTCTTGTAGAAATCATTAAAGCTAGTAAAGATTAATTAGGCATTTATCTTTGAAATCAGACCTGTCCTACTGTATTATTTTACGTTTCTGTGTGATCTTTGAACTCTTAGATATCTATGTGGTGTAGTAGTTTTGTCTTGTGTTTTAATTATTTATTATTAAATATTTTTAAAACCTTATACCTGTGGCTGATTTGTGTAGAGATAAGTTCTAGAGTACATTGCAGATTTATAGAGATTATTGGACTAGGCCACTCTAAAGTAAGCCTTGACTGTTAGTCATACTACCATTGGATAATAATATTGCACAGTAATAATTGGACACCCTTTTAAGGGCCTTTGAGTAGCTGATATTTATTAGCTGGTGGTGGCAGTAATTGCTACCGTATAGCCTGGGTAAAGGGGCACAGCTGGAGAACCTGTGCCAGCCTTTTTCCCAGGAGGGTCTGTGTGGTTGTATAACCTCTTCTCAAAGTGTTTGTGTGGTGTGTCAGCTACCTGGAAAGGGACACGAAGCACTGGTTGGACAAAGAGGGTACTGGAGGTTAGCTTGCCTGCTAGGCTGAGATCTGGACCCTATAGCTGTGCCATTGAGGAGTCTTATTGGAGACCTGGAGACCAAGGGACCAACCAGCCCCAGACTGACTGTGATCTCTGTGTGCACTTAAGGGAAATTGTACTTTACTGTGTGTATTAGTTATCCTTTCCTCTTCTATGAGACGACCTCCCTGGTGTTAGTGGTGAGGATTGAGGCTCCTTGATTGCTGGGCCAGGGCATGATCGTCACACTATTAAATACACAGAATAAGAAAGAGGGCACACATTTTGTATTTCCTTTTTCTGAAGCAAAAAATAAGTAGAATTTTGCAATACAGTACATTAAACTATACAGGTATTACACTCTCTCTTTGTAGTATCTCACATTCCTGATCGAAGTTGGAATGGTTATGTGCTATTTAGTATTAACATCTTATGTTAATCATATGTCCAGATTTTTAGCTGGATGTACTACTTTTCAAGGGCCTTTGTTGTATTTTCAGTGACTGCTGGTTTAGAGGTATGACGTAGAGGTGAAATAATATTACTTAGCCATCAGGTATTGACTGTAACTGCTGGGTGAAGGCTGGGGTTGGCTGGATGAAAAGTAACTAACTCTCTTGTCATTTGTTCATTTTTAAACAGTTGCTATCTGGCCATGTAATACTAGTGTGTGTTTGTGAGAAGTAAGATGAGATACTTATCTAGACACCTAATGTGAACAGACAGAGTAAGCATATTTGCTATTGCTATCTTCTGCAGAGGAAAATGACTAGCTACCTACTACAGTTTTGTTATTATCTTGGCTTTGCAGGACTAATGTAATTATGTGAAGCAGCATGCAATATTTTAATGTGTGGCAACTGTTTGGAGCAAAGATGAAATACATTACAGGGTTATGCTCTTTTATCACAATCAGCTATCTGAATTGTACGTAGAAGTGACTGCGTGGTGGGGGTTGCCTGGGTGAAAGTAACCAACCCTGCTGTCATTTGCATGTCTTACAAAATGCGGAAAATTGTGTCACAGTATACCAAGACCTTCAGAACTTCCAGGGGCTGGTGACTGCCACACATCAAGTCTGTATAAGTGGACTTGACATGGGCTTTATAATCTCCTCTGCTCTGAACTCCACCTAATGTAAAACAAACCATGCTCATAGGTGTAAACAGAAGGTTGCTTTACTTGTGTGGGGGGTAGGGATGATGTCATTATTTCTTTAACATTCTTCCAAAACCTCAGAGGTAATTTTTTTCTTGTGTTGGGATGGGGACAGTATGGTTAGTCTCCCAAATGGAATATTGGCATTGAAAATGCTGAGTGCCAACAAGCCAAAAAAAGACCGAAAGTCCAAGAAAATAGAGAATCTCAAAAATCACTCTTCTCCTTTAATCTTCTTTTTCTCTAGGATGGCAAGCCCCCTGCAACCCCCCCATATGGGGGCAAGCTCCAGCACCACCCTAACTTGTATATACCAACTCCAACATCACCATAACAAGGAGAAAAGGAAATATTTTGAGAAATGTCCATCTCTGACTTAGTATATGTAACAGTTTTTTTGGCCATTCAGTCATTCTAGTGGGTCCTGACATTTCAAATATTTACTGTGGTCATTATTTCTCACAAACTTCATGGGGGTTCATGGAGGATCACTATAATTGTGTAGGCGCACTTTACTGCCTTTAGAAGTAACATGTTGAAAACATTATTGTAATCATTTTTTCCATGTTCCTCACAGTCAAGCGTCTGATGCACATACAAGTGGTTATCATTTGTGGAAGACTAAGTAATCATGCTCTTTATATGTAAGTGACAGCAACTGTGTTATGTTGTGGGTTTTGTTTTCAGTTTTATCTCGGTCTGACATCAGAAGACCACAAAGAAGGTGGCTTTCTTTTCAGGGGGTAGGGAGTGAAGAAGCATGCTTTATATAAAAAAGAAGATGCTTAAAATATGACCATGAGAAGTGTGCCCTAATTTTAATCCCAATGTAACACAAGAGGGGGATACACAAAGGGAAGGTACTATCCCCATATGTGATCTATGTATCCTCACAAGCATTTGTCTTGTCTGTTTATTGTGAGCTGGGGTTTGGTTAGTGTTGAGCATTATAAGTTCCTTGAAACAAAAAATTAGGATTTAATTTATTTTCTGTATGCAAGATTTTTACTCAGGCTATCATTGCATCAAAATGTTGGGAAATAAAGCTCTAAAATGTACCTCAGGAAATGTATAACCCCTTGGCTTCTGGGTGTTTATCAGCCTCCTGACCCCCAGCTTTAGTTATTACAAGGGAGTCTTGGTCGGTTAGAATGTGTTGAAAGGATGCAGGAAAATAACGTTAGACAGTAAGTCTGAATTTCTTTGATCATGATTTTGCTCAGGTAATCACTGGATGAAAAAAATTGTTTAAAAAAACTCTAAAATATACCTTAGAGCATGGAGAACCACGTGGCTTCCGGGGGACTTGTGACCTCACACCCTCAGTTTAATGAAGCAGTTTCCTATGTGGTTATCAAAGTGTAGTTCTGTTTTGCTTAGTTGGAACATGGCGAATTAATTAATTAATGAATAACTGCATGAAAGAAAAACTGTGTGATAAAGGAACAGAAAAGTACTCTGGCATGTGAGCAGACCTAGATGGGCTGGACAGTGTGGGAAGGTACTCCGTGGAACCTTTCACCTAGGGCACCAGTTTAACTAAGGCCAGCCCTGCTAGTGCTTGAAGTGCGACAGTAAATCCATTGTGTTTGTCTACTTATTATTTGTGTTCGTTAATCTTTTTCAGAGCACTGATCCACCTTTTTTCAGACTCAGCCTGAAAGCATGGTCTGGTTAAGTGACTTGTTCAGGCAAATTGGGACTGAGGGAATCAAACACTGGACTACAGAATGAAACTCTAAACACACACTAAAATTCTATAAAATAAGAGCCTTACTCAATAGTTATGAAAACATCAAGTGTTGCAAGTTATATAAAACAATGTGTATTTTTTTACCTGACAAGCTATACTACAAAGATTCAAGGGGGCATCTCAAGAAAGTTTCAACCATGACAACACAATTCTAGTTAAAATTGGAATGAAGGTTTTTAATAAAAAAAAAAATCTTTACCCACACTTATTACAACACATTCCAAGTATTACTCTAGATTCAAAGGTCAAATGAAAGTCATTAAACTGTGTGGATTCAAACTTGATACAGTAAACAAATTTTAAGTTTGTGTCATTAAAAGGCTGTTTTATCAGACTGCCTTAAACACCTATCCTTACAGAGATTTAATCAATCCACCAGTTAATGTCAATATGAAAGAGTTTATGTGCACTGCAAAGTAACATGTTAATAATGTGCATTTAGACCACATACTCTTCATAACATAATGCAATAATGCGTCAAGTATTAGAGAGTCAAGAGGTTTTGGTACTCACTATTCAAAGCTTAATGTATATCTCTCAACTGTCCCTGATTTTGCATTATATTTTTGCCCTGTCCCTTTCAAAATGATTTTCTTGTAAATCACTGAGGATTGCTAACAATAATGACAAACATTATTATTATTAAATAAAGTCTCATGCTACTTATTCAGAAAATGCATGTTGATGAAAAACATGTTGGTCTACAAAACTTGAATGAATTGAGTAATATTTAAAAACTGGCCCCCTGATTTTGGGCCTTTGTTCCCCCATTATATTTGACTGTGTCCCTGATTTTTGAATGAAGAATTTGAGAGCAAAAGAATACAAGGGTTTGCTGCATTTGTTAGTGGGAGAGTAAAGGGTTACTATAGCAAGCCCTTCATAGGAAATAAGTTGTGGTATCTCAACATTAAAAAGGTTGGGGAAATATAGTTTTATGCTTTATCAAGAGCACTGAAAAAATGTGAGTTGGAAAACAAAGTTCTGTATTACCCAACTGCTCAGTTTCCCCTAATAGTTATCCACCTCCTCAACAATTGGTGGATCTGCATAATACCAGTCATCATACCCCTAAACCACTTAGTGCAAGAGATCTGGACAAAGGCCCAAAACTAGGGACAGATTTTCAATATTGCTCTTAAACATAGAACATTGCTAGAATAACAGGATTTGTGTTGGCATGTATTTTCAAAAGGCTGTAAAGTCTGAAATTCAAATGTATGTCATTATTTAGTGAATTAAATCCTTGGTGATTTGCCAGAAAACCACATATTTTATGAGAATCAGGCCAAAATATGAGAAAAAATATCTGGACATTCTGCAAACATCTGGACTTTTGAGAGGTATGCTAACAATATGGAAATGTATAAATAAAATGAATTTGGCAAGAGATGATTTTTAAATGTCTTGGGTAGATTAGAATGTGTCATGTTTAAGTGTGGAGTGTAACCAACTTATCATCGAAACATTAATGGGAGGGAGGCGGTTGCAGTACAAAGATATCATGGCTTGAGTTTCTCCCATAATGCAGAGGGTGAAAGCCGCGACTGCATCAAACTTATACTGGGCTTGATTAGAAGCCCAGGCACTGGAGGTGCTGCCTTGAAAGGGATGGGAGAGAATGGCCACTGCTATCCTGACCATCTTAAAGGAGGGCAGTGTTGATATTCTGATGCACGAGCACCCTCAGTGAGAAGGCCTCGAACTATACTCCATATGCACAAGAACTCAGGGGTGTGAAACAAGTTATGGAGTACAGGTAATACAGCTGAGCACTGTAGGTCGGCAGAAACGTGCATCCACACTGGACTTGATGCGATCTGTATTGTGCATGCTTTAGGAGGATTCCATACTGCACCTCATTATGAAGAATGTTCTTCATTTTAAGTCTTAAAGAAAATTACATGAAAAATGAAATTTTTAACAGATGTCCACAATAAATAATGAATTATATTAATTCTTCAAAATAACTTTTTGTAGGTATGAAAAACTATTAATGATACAGCAAGCTTTTTAGTTGAAGTTGATAGTTGGTGTTCCAGATTGTGAAATGCAGTATTCCAACATTTTGTTGATGAAATATATGGAGGACTATAAAACATCTTTTAACCTTTCCCACCTAGAAGATGATGCACACGATACCTACTTTCACCTGACTTTTTCTGGTTTCTGATAACAAGAGAGGGAAAGAAACACATCTGTCTTTTAGGGAACAAGGTTTAACTGACACAGGAAGACAAATTACAAACTGTGGGTTAAAAACAGATAATGGCTACTATTCATAGTCTGGGGTTTTGCAAATAACTTTTGGTTATCTGTGAATTGTGGCACTACATGGATATTCAAATAAGGTCAGTGAAACTCATTTGTGATGAATACAGAAGTGAAGCCTTTTTTGAAAACATGCCAACTTCTCTCAAAAAAGTAAATTGTATAAAGCTCAGCATTACAAAGTTGTGAATTACTTTGCCTAAGCATGAGATTTTATTTTACTTTTTTTTTTGAATATCACGTGCGAGTATAGTTAAGTGCAATCCTGCTTAAAACATTTAAGAAAATCTATGCACTGTGCAGTGCTTAAAAATAATTTTTTTAAGAAACGGGGGGGTTATAATGTTTTATAAAGTTGTATCCTTTTTGTGGACATCTTGATGCTTTCATTAAAGAATAGAAAGGGGGAGATAGGAAAGAGTGAAAAAGGTAGAAAAAGAGGGGAACATCAAGATGGTTTGAGCTGGAGGAGGTGGAAGAGGATGGACATTATGTTTTTGTTGGGGGATAGACCCCCCATTTTTTTTTAAATATTTTTTATATGAGAGGGTAGTGTGGGTTGGAAATAGTTAAGAGGGTGTAAGAGAAAGGGTAAAGCAAGAAGGGCTGATGAAGTGCCAGCTGCAGTCCCAGTCCACAGAGACTCAAACATGTCCATTGCTAGATGGTGTTGCAGTGGAGGACATCAGCATTGAGGGTCTATGTTTGTGCAGTAGTTGGCATCAACTGGGTGAGCATATCTTCATTTCACTGAAGAGATGCTTTGAGTGGACTATTTCTCATATTCACTGCTTCTACCAACTCCAAAGCCTCCTTTTGGTGAGGCTTTCCAGGCTGCCACGTACCAGGATGCCTGCAGGACCAGTGCCTCCACCATGAGCCTCTGAGGAGTTCCCCAGATGGACAGAGTGTCATCTGTCCCTAGCCTGGGCTGTACATGCCTGGCCTGCTCCTGAGGGATTTGAACCTGTAAAAAAAAGAAAAATAAATGAAGAAAAAAATCAATAAAAATGACAAATAAATAATCAAATTAAGAAAAAAAAAAAAAAAAAAAGAGAAAAAAATGGTTGGTGAGAGACAAAAGAGAGAAAGCACAATAAATCTACACATCATTTTTACATACCATTCCATACTCCTCTGAAAGATTGCTGTGAAATCTTTGTTAAAATAACTCTTGTGTACAGGAAGTGCTTATGCATACAAGTGGAGTAGTGATTTGAGAAGTGCTTATGTACTTGGGAAGAATGACATGGGTACTGCCTATGCATACTTCAGATGAATTCATATGGCAAATGCTTGTGAGTTCTTGAAGTGAAGTGTGTATTTCTCAAGTTATGTACATACAATATATTCAATGCAGTACTAAAAATATCCTTTGTAATTATTAGAAGTAGTCAGGTAAAAATAATAACATTCGCTTGAACTGTCATTGTTTCAGTTGCATTTCTTTCATCTGCAAAGCTATACAATATTTTCCTTATGATCAGTACAGAAAACAGTTGTAAAAAAGAATAGCAGTTGCACACAGACATATTTTTTTTTACAGTAATATGATTATTTCAAATCCTTTTTTTATGTTTCTTATACATATTGCAAATTAGCAAGACAAAAGACAAAACATTCAACCAGCCTTTCTACTCTTCTTTGGTGTTATTTATTTATTTAGCTAACTTTTTTTATTTAACATTTGTTAACCAGGAAAGTCTGACTTGGAATGAAGCCAATTTTCAGCAGAGGCCTGGGGAGAAACACTCCAGATGCATGTCTTTGAACGTGGAAGAAAACTGGAGCACCTGGAGGTAACCCACACAAACGCAAGGAGGCTATGCAGACTCTGGACCGAAGGCACTACAGCCAAGAATCAAACCAGAGAACCTCTTACTGTGAGGTGACAACACTACCACTGCACCACTGTGCTATTCATGTTGCCCTTGATTATACAATATCTGTTCCTCAGCTGTAATTAGAAGAGAGAGTGTGTGTGTGTGTGTGTGTGTGTGTGTGTGTGTGTGTGTGTGTGTGTGTGTGTGTGTGTGCGTGTGTGTGCGTGTGTGCGTGTGCGTGTGTGTGTGTGTGTATGTGTGTGTGTGTGTATATATATATATATATATATATATATATATATATATATAAATGTGTTCTTGTCTGAGCAATAACTTTTTTGGAATCGGTACAATACTGTGACAATACTCCCTTTCAAGCAAGAGAAAAAAATGCATAAAATGTATGCGGATTGTTTTCAAAATATAATGCTGTACATGTAACATTGTGTTCCAATATAACTTATTCAGAAACATAAATGTAGCAATTCATGGACGTTTGCATTTCCTTTGCTGCACAAATGCATCTGATTTGATAGGTAATTTAGAAGTAACAATATTTCTCAGGAAAGTTTCTACTGGTCATTCACTTGGCACAGCAACCCCACCCCCCACTTCTGCAACCTCCACTCTAACTAGGGTGTGGTGCCTGAGACTTCAGCCATGTTGTACGTACAGGTAGACGTACTTTTGAACAAGCATCTGTGTTAAGCAACTGTATTAGTTATATTTGCATGGGCTACTCAAAGCAGGATTCATATAATATAACTGTTTCATTCTATGCAATACAAATTGTAATGTGCAATTTTAATATTATTTTCATTATTTATAAATCCATTAAGAAATACTTCTTCTAACACAATACATGATTTACAGCACTACATATACATATTTTATTAAACATGTCACATATTATTAAAATCTGTTAACTCATTTCTCATATTCACATGTTTTAAACAGATGTATATATGATTACAAAGATGCTCGTGATTTCCTCTGTATTTCATATTAACTTTACAAGTGACATTTTCTGGTACACATATCTTAGAATGTAGTCATGTAAACTTGTTAATTTTTTTTTTTTTTTGCTTTAATATGACTCCATGTAATAGTGAACATTAAGAAACAAGTTTGTTTTTCACTTACTGTAAAACTCTGGCCTTCTTGACACTACCTAGTCTATCATCTTCGCTAGTTGGGCAGCCCTACACTTCTGCAAATCATTGTAACAGTGATTGCACACCTTGATTAAAATGGAAATATATTATTAATAATTGCTGTGGCTAATGCTCATTGAAAAGGTTTTGTTTTGTACCCTAACACTAGTATGTAGTACACCAGAACTTTTAAGTTTTTTTTTTTTTTTTTTTTTTTTTTTTTTTTTTTGAGGTGGTGTGGAAGTGTCGCTGTACGTGTTATTTTTATAAAGTGTTAGAAAATTTTGATTTGTTTGATGGTGTGAAACAAGGTTGGATGATGGTCAGTGATTACACTTCAGATTGTTACAGAACTGACTTTCAGATTACTCCATTTTGCTTTTTTCAAGTGCATTCTGATTTTGGTTAGTCTAGGGCCATGCACAGGGTTCCCGTGGCAAGCATGGGACAGCTGCAAAGTACTGCGGACTGTGGACCTGTATGCAGTGTGTCCATGTCAGTCTGATATGCATTCATGTTACTTTGTCCACTTGTTCATGATTGGTGAAAATCTAAAATTTGCCACTACATCTCAGGGCACATTTGCATACTACTACAATTCATAGAGTTGAATATAAATTAACCGAATTTGCATATAATAGTTCATAGGTTCATACTAAGCTATCTGTCCTAGGGCATTTATAAGCCTAGCCAGAATGTGTTTGGGTTTCGCCACCCATTTTAAATTTATTTTGCTATGCCCTTTTTCGAGGTTAGTATACTGTGCCTCTGTCTAACAGTGACACAGAAGTGATACCCGGGGTAAACCTACGATCTTCCATCCACTCATCAAGATTCCTCTTGAAGAGAGTCAATGAGGGACTCTGCCTAACCTGGACTGGGATTTTATTCCAGAGTGAAGGGAGCCTCTGGGTTATGAATCTGTCCCTCCAGCATGTCCTATTTATTTCAGTGCTGAGGTTCAAGTCTCTCGAGCGCGTAGCTCGATGGGATTTGGATTTTCTGAGGTGCAGCATGTCCATTAATTCCAGGTTAGACATGGCTTTATATGTCAGGCACAGATCGCCTCTGAACAGGTGGTATGCCACTGAGTAGAGCCGGAGTTTCTTTAACCGGGCAGCATATGGCATCTGTTTGAGCCCTTTGATCCTCTTGGTGAGGTACTTTTGGGGTCTTTCCAGTTGCTGCAGGTGTCTGGTAAGGTACATCCCAAAAGGGGCATTGTACTCAATTATGGGCCTGATGAGGGATGAGTAAAGAGGCACGATGACCTCCCCTGATCTAGATGTGAATCCCTTCATGATTAGGTGGGCTATATAAAATGTTTTTCTAACCACTTTGGCCACGTGGTTGTCAAATGAGAGATTGCTATCAACTTGGGTCCCCAGGTCCCTAATTACTTCTTCTGTACTTAATGGATTACCACCTATGTGGTAATTTGTGGGCACTTGGTTTTTGCCAAAGGGGATGACTATACACTTTTTGGCATTTAGCTTGAGGCCATGGCTCTGGCACCAGTTGTCTGTTTGTATGAGGCCCTTTTGGAGGATGCTTGTGTTGGCTGGAGAGTCGATTGTGGCGCCCAGTTTGCAGTCATCTGCGAACTTGGTCAGCCACAGTCCTTCTGTGTTGGCCTGTACCTCCGAGAAATATATACCGAACAAGAGAGGTCCCAGGACTGAGCCTTGTGGGACACCACTTGTAACTGGTTTGGAGTCTGACATGGCTCCAGCAATTCTAACCATGTGGGTTCTGTCCTTGAGCCAGTTTGCAATCCATCTAGTGACATACGGGTTTATATTTAAGCTGGTGAGCTTATCTATAATGTGCGAGTGGGGTATTGTATCGAAGGCTTTTGCGAGGTCCAGGTAGGCTGTGTGGACCACCTTCCCCTCGTCAATGGCCTTGGTGACTGTTTCAAAGAAATCAACCGGGTTTAAGAGGCAGGATCTGCCCTTAACAAAGCCGAACTGGGTAGGATCCAGTGTCTGTAGGTCCCCAATATCTTTATTTATGAGGTCCATGATGATCCTTTCCATAGCTTTGCAGACCAAGCTAGTCAGGCTTATGGGGTGATAGTTTCCAGGATCCATTGAGGCACCACCTTTATGGAGAGGGACCACTGTTGCTGTACGCCACTCTTTGGGCACATATCCTGTAGTAAGGCTGAGATTGAACAGTAGTTTTATGTTTGGGTTTAGCTCTTCTTGGAGTTCATGTAGGATGCAGCCCGGGACACCGTCTGGTCCCATTGATGCTGTGTTTTTTGCTTTGGAGAGGGCGGCTCTTACCTGAGCATCTGAGATGTCAGGGGGGCAGCACTCTGCTGGGATAGTTATTTGCCCTTTTGGTGGGGGGTGGGAGAAGTTTGCGCTGAACCTGTCAGCTAGGATGTTGGCAATGTCTGTGGGTTCGGTATATTTTTTGTCATTTTAGACTAATTCTGAGCATATCTGGGAATTACCACCCAGGTTCCTAACATAACTAAAGAAAGCCTTGTGATTATCCTTAGTGTCCTGTGCAATTTTTCTCTCGAAGCTGGCCTTAGACAATTTTATGAGTGCCCGTAGTTTTTTGCTAATACTGATCAGTGATGCCTTCCCTTTTTGGGATTTTGCTCTATCATTTAGTAGCTTCCTCCTTCTATTGTATGGTTTGTTTATGGCTGGGGTCCACCAGACAGGAAGTCTGCCTTTGGAGGATTGGCTCTTGGTTTTATTTGGAATCGCATGATCCATGCATTCCTGAAGGTGTTCATTGAATGTGTTTATAAAGGATTCTGTGGTCTGGGCCGTATTTTCCACAGGCCCGGGGGCTTTGAAGGATTCCACCTCAGTTTTGAGGAGTGTGAAATTTGCTTTAGAGAAGTTTTTCACTGTGGTTTTCTGGGCAGAGTGTGGGGTCGGGATGTGAATATCCAGTGAGATTAGTTTATGGTCTGATCTTACCAGTGAGGGATACACTTCTGGTCTGGAGCATAGAGTCCCCATGTTGGTGATGATCAGGTCCAGTATTTTTTCCCCTCTTGTGGGAGTGGTAACAAGTTGTTCCATAGCATTTGAGTTTATAAATTCTAGGAACCTTTGGGCTAGGGTGTTGGAGCTAGAGTAATGCTCCCAGTCTATGTTTGGGTAGTTGAAGTCGCCCAATATAATGGTGTTTGGAGAGACCTTCATATTTTCCAGTGTTCTCAGGAAGGCCGAGTGGGGTTCCTGGGTTTGGGAGGGTGGTCTGTAGCAGGCTATAAACTGGAAGGCAGTTTTACCCACTGTTAGGGATAGTCTCTGATGCTTCGTGCTTTGCCACCAACCTGGAGGTGTGGGTATCTTTGATGAATATCGATACTCCCCCTCCTTTTGTGGTTCGGTCCAAGTTTTGGGGCCGAAAAGCATGGTATGAGGTATAACCTGGTAGTGCTGGGGTGCTCTTGGGAGCCCTGAACCAGGTTTCTGTTACTGCACAGATATCGATATTCTCCATGCTAAGGAGAGTTTCGAGGGCGTGCATCTTGAGGTTTAGACTTCTGGCATTGAGTAGCATTACTCTTAGTTTCTTATCCCTTGTGATACCTATGGAGGTGGGTTTGTATTATGAGCCTTGCCTAAAAAGGCACTATGGGGGTAGCAAAAGCCTTTGCCAATATCCAAAAGCCCAGGGGTGACAGGTGCAAGCCGTCTCTAGCGAAGCATCGTGGCTTGTCGAGCATATCATCCCAAGCTGACAGACATTGGATCCCCTTTGAATGACACCAGTACGTAAGCCAATTGTTGAAATTGATCATCTTGTCTTCATATTGTGGCATCATTCTTGGTGAGGGTAAGATGCTACTCAAGGTCAGGGTCATACCGGCCTGGGCTACATGCTCAGAGTGCTCCTCTATGTCTCTTTTCATGTAGTCCAGGGAGGTACGTCTCAGGTCATTCACACCAGCATGGGCAATGACTGAGTCATATTTATACTTACCTTGGAGTGACCTGAGTGCTTGTGTTATGTGGCAGATCCTAGCGCCCAACAGGCTGCTCACCGTGACCCTCTCCTTGTTCAGCCTGGTGAGAGGGACATCAGTGTGCCTGACGATAGAGTCACCTATTACAAGTGTATCAGGTGTGTTGTTTAGTCTTAAGGGCTGTGACTGTTCGGCACACTGGCTTTGTGAGATATGTGTTGCACGTGTTTTGTTTTGGGGTAGCAGTTGCTTGGGTGTCTGCTTTGGAGGTCTCTGCTGCTTAGGCAGATCTTTATTTAGAGCCTCCGAGTATGTTTTTGTGTGATTATGTGTTTGGTTTGCTGTCGTGGTAGGTCTATGTGAGACTGGAATTGTAGTGAGTGTGGTTTCCTTCTCCTCCTGACTTGTTATGCCAGTACTGAGTTGAGAGAGCTTAGCCTCCAGTTTGGCTATATGGTTGCATCTCTCACATGTGTTGGAATTTGTTGGGAGGAGGAGAGGGTTGTCTGTGTACATGAGGCAGTTGTAACATTGCCTCAAGATTCCCAGATTCACCAGCTGGACCGGAGAGGAGATTTGTAAAAGTCCCAAACTTTTTTCCAATAAGTTTAGCATTGCCATATTTATTAGCCAATAGCCCAAGACAGGTGTCAAATGCATTAGAATACCACAGATTTATTACAGTAACAACATATTTTAAAATATGTCATAATTTAATAAGAAACACTTAAAATAGTATTCCATTACTGAATTAAGGGTCATATTTAATGAAATTACATATATGAGGTGCATGTTATTATAGCAGTAGCTGATTGCTGGATTTGTGTCATTTGAAAGTTGGTTTTCATGACAGCAGCAGTGGAAATGATTACTGATGACAAAAAATGGTCATTATTGTGGTATAATTTACTGATTGTGCATACATGGATATAAATGCCGTAATATACTACTGACATTCCACAGTGCTTAGGATATCAATAGGCACGTATGATGAACTGGAGATTTTTGGAGTAACAGTGATGAATAAATAAAAAATGTTATTATTATGAGTATAGGACAATGGCAGGGGGCAAGGCATGGACTTTTTTGTGACAGAAGTGACTGCATTCATTACCTGAATGAAATGTAAACAATATATTCTCCTATAATATAATACAATATTTATTTATTTTGTTTGTTTGTTTACTGAGTAATGTCCAACTGGGCATGAGGCCCATTTTCAGTGGAGGCCCCGGTAGAAAATAATAATAAAAATAATATAATATAATATAAACTCCTCTCCCCCACACAACACGTCTTTAGGCCAAAACATAGTACCAGTACTGCCCTGCTATCTTTCACAAACACCATTCAAGATCTTATAAACAGAGGCCAAATGGTCTCCTCCATATTCTTTGACATGTCAAAAGCCTTTGACACTGTCTCCCACCAAATCCTACTAAATAAACTAAAATCCCATGGCCTCAACACAACAGCCCTGTCCTGATTCCATAGTTATCTCTCTAACCATCAGCAAGCCACCAAATGGGAGAACACCCTGTCCCCCCTTCTACCCATCACTGTTGGTGTACCCCAAGGGTACATACTTGGCCCCCTACTCTTTACAATTTTTACTAACAACCTCAGCTCTTCAACCCAACTAGCCTCCATAGTCCAATACGGCACTAATCTGCACAGCCCCCATCCCCACAGGACCTACAAACAAAAATGCAAAAATCTTTGCAGGACATAGAAAACTACCTCACTAGCCATCAACTCATACTTAACCTCAACAAAACCAAGTTAATTGTCTTCAATTACAATAAACCCAAAACATGGCTGACGCCACTTTCTATCTTTTCCACAAATGGGAACAAAATAGATCCCACCAGCCAAGCCAAACTTCTATGTGTCACAATCGATGATAACCTAAGGTTTGACACCCACATCTCCATCACCATCAATAAAGTCCATTCCAAACTTGGCACCCTTTACAGAATTAAACCTTACCTTACAGACAATACCAGACTAGCCACTGTCCACACACATATACTCTCCACCCTCCTCTATGGCTCCCTAGTATTTACAAACATTCGTAAATCTGACCTAAATAATCTGGAATCATGCTATAGCAAAGTTGCCAAGTTTACCACAGGCCACCCTTATAGAACCCACCACTGCTCTGTACTCTCCCAACTTAAATGGTTAGAACTACCTAACCTTCTAACATTTAACCAACTGTCCATAGCCACAATATAATTCACAAACCTAACAACTGCCCGGCACTTACCAATCTAGTCCAACCCAACAGCAATCCTAGAGCTCTAAAATCCTCAAATAAACTATTGTTACAGATTACACAAGCCCACAACACACAGGTCACCGCCTTTTTTCCCATAAAATTGCCAAACTGTGGAACACTGCAAAAACAGAAGCAGATGTTGGTAAAACAAAACTAAGAAAACCAAACCACCACCAGGTGAAGAAAAAACGCCAATAAATATCCGAGGAAAGTGCACGAATACACGTGAAACACAGGTTTATTGAATCCAGTAAACGCAAGTAAAACACAATGACACCCGTTTTCGTTACCAAAGTAACTTCTTCAGACAACATCACCAGCTGAATCTCATCTTTATATATGGATGTCAATTAAAAAACTTGTTAAATAATTAAATCTTAAAGAAACATAACTAGAAAGTCTATTGTTACAAAATAATAAAACATACTTGTACATAAAAACTTATGTACTGATAAATATTCAAATAAATATACATGAATGTATTAAAAAATTACTTATGTATTTAGAAATATAAAATTACAATTTTCACTTAAAAAATGCCAAATACAAAATATTAAAAAATAAATCCATCACAGCCTATATTTTAATGGCTTTCAGTTTTAATATTGGCTTGATGGATATGTAATCATTGAGTCCAGGTTCCTTGTTAGCCTCCAACATGATTTGCCAAGTTGTCTCCCTCTGTTCTAATATGGTCTGCCACGGCCCACCCCTAAGATCCTGTTGAACACTGTCCAGAACAAAAAATAGAAATTTTGCTTTAGGACATGTGTGTGTATGTTTAAACAGGGCATTGGTGGTGTTCCCTTTTTGTAAATCATAGATATGTTCATATATTCTACGTTTCAGGGAACGCTCGGTCTTGCCCACATAATACGCCGGGCATGAAGTACACATAGCTAAATACACCACCCTTTGGCTGTTACAATTGTAAAATGCTTTAGCTCTGATAGTTCTATTTTTGGCTGCTAAAAACACTTCCTCAGAGTGCACAATGTATAAACGTTGTGCACAAGACCCACATTTGAAAGTACCCTTACGTGGTCTAGAGGAATACTGCCGAAAGGGCCCCTTTTCTAAAATGTTTTTGATGCTGTTTCCTTTACGGAAAACCGACTTGATTTCCTTCCCTTGCAAATTACCCAAGTCATTGACCTCAGAAAAGGTTTCCCATTCTCTGCTGATGATATCTCTAATTTTACAAGAATTGGAACTATATTGTGTTATAAAAGCCTTGGTATATTCTGACTGATGTATTTGCTGAGTTAGGTTGTTGTCACCATGTTTTAATCCCAAAATAGGTCGAAACCTGCCTTCTCTTTCTTTTTTGACTTGTTCACAAATATTGTATACAAAGTCCCTAGGATAGCCTCTGTCTTGGAATAAAAGACTTAAATTGTCACACTCATCCAAAAACTCCTGTTCATTAGATGTCATTCTAGAGATTCTGACAAACTGGCCCTTGACGATCCCCCTCTTTTGATGTATCGGATGTGAGCTACCATAATGTATGTAACTATTGGAGAACGTCGGCTTTCTGTATACTGAAGACTTGAATTGATGGTCACTATCAATACTAAGCAAAACATCCAGATATTCCACCCTGTCTGCAGTCACTTTGTGTGTAAATGTAAGGAAATTGGTAGTACTAGTCAGGTATTCCATAAAGTCTACAATGAGACTATCTGGTCCTGTCCAAAAAATGCAGATATCGTCAAGGAACCTGTAATATGCAACCCAGTGTTTACTGAAAGAACTATTGAACACATACTTGTTTTCCCAAATGGACAATATTATGTCCGCATAGGTCGGAGCACAATTAGCTCCCATGGCCACTCCGGAAACCTGTTTGTAAAATTCCCCTGAGAAATAAATAAAATTATTATACAAAACCAGTTCCATAAGTTGCAAGATGACAAAATTGTCATTATTATTAGATGTGGGATTAGATATAAGAGCCTCTTCCAGCCATAATAACCCTGTTTCGTGGGGTATAACAGAAAAAAGGTCCACAATGTCAATGGTCAAAAACTTTAAGGTGGGACTCCATAGTTCAGAAGTGATCTGTCTGAGGAATTCCCATGAATCCTTCAGCATATGGGTTGCTTTGGGCCATAAACTTTTAAGCTTATAATCCAAATATTTAGAAAGCGGGGAAATTTTTGACCCTTGTGCTGCCACTATTGGCCTCATAGGTGGATCTTGTACATTCTTGTGGACCTTAGGTACACCAAATATGGAGGGCACTCTAGGTTGGGGATTGTCCAGAAAGATGTAAGTACCATAATCAATAGCTTCCTGGTCCAGTAAATCTTTAATGGCCAGATCTATCCTCTGGTAGGCTATATTGATTTCATTGAGGGAGACCGGGCAATATCTAGCCTCATTCTTTAAAATGATGTTCATCTTACCCTCATAAATAACCTGGTCCATAATCACCGTTCCTCCCCCTTTGTCAGGTTCCATGACCCTGATGTTGGCATTTTGTTGTAAAGCATACAACAGATTATTTTCAGAGACGGTGAGATTGGGAATGTGCCTATCCCATTCACAATGACGCCTAACTTGTTGTTCTATCCTGTGCTCAAGATTTTTGAGTTGAGGATGCAGGGGGGGGTTATATAAACTACTCCTGTGTGGTTCAGCACGTAAAGAAAATTCCCCTTGACCCATAAGATGCTCAAGATTCAATTTCCTAATAAAAAGTTTGAGATCAATAATAACTTGGGTCACACAGCTACTCTTACTAGGTACATATTTAAAACCTTTTGTAAAGAGTGCAAAATAGGTCTCATCTATATTTAAAGAACTATAGTTGTAAATAATGTATCCTCCCATTTGACATATAGGATCTGTATGACTGTTATCATTGGAAATGAGGCTAAGCTCAGTATTATTTATTCCCAAAACTGGACCTGAATGGGGTGGTGATTCCCGTTGTTCCTCTCTTTCTCTCTGTAGTGGTGGCCCTGAGGGGAAAAAGACTGTTCATTATGTGTTTTACGCTGATTTCTAATCCTTTCTGATCTCCTGGGGAGCGGGTCAGGTCCCTGCATCTGACCTGTCTCCTGTTCATTATTATAGGAAGTGTCCTCTGCATGATGCAATAACTGTGGTTTAATGTGTCTTCTATCAGTACTAGAGTAAGGTATGGGATAAGGGCACCCCTCCTCATATTCCCTAATATCCCTTTGTAACTTCTTATATTTTCTCTGTAAAATAACAGCACATTTGTTATCAACTTCCTTCCTGATTTGGTAATACTTTTTGTTTTCAAGTTCAACTTGAAACAACAGGTCAGAAATAACAACATCATTATATTTAATAATATCTTGATCTAACATCGCTATTTCCATTTCATTCCTCTTAACTATAGCTCGTACAACATCCAGACCACACTTGTTAAAAGCTACAATTAAATCTGAGTGAAAATCACTACCAACAACGACATTGCTGGGATATTTGCAGACCCGAAGGCCCTTAGGTACAATGTTTTTATTGAGACATTCATTGAGGTACATATTGTCCAGTTTCAAACTGCGGTACCTGTACAGTGAAGTCTCGAGTGCAGTCATCGACTCCCGAAAGCATAAGCTGTTGTCAGTCCTATTATTAACCTGTCCCGGATGTTGAAAAGTAGGAATATCCTGATACCATTCCTGGAACGAAGAAGGTGGCGTATTGATATGCCCAGCTGATTCTTCAGCACGCCGAGGACTCTCGCTGCAGCCCTGTAGGATGTGTGGAGCGTTGTAGAAGTCTGTTGCCATAGGAGGGCGACCTCTGCCGTTAGAAGAAGGCAAAACTGGACCCAAATTGTTGTTGGAATTACTAACAGAATGTCCGGTTTCGTTGTTATAAGCCTGGCCAGGTTTAGTAAGTAACTGTTGGATGCCTTGCCCTAAAGGCAAGAGAATGTCTAAAAGTTGGCTGAGTTGGCCAGTCAGCTTGCGGATTTCTCCGACTTCAGACCGTAGACTGGGTTCCTGGATATCGGCAGATGCATTCTCCCCCGAAGCTTCCATATCAAGACCAACTGCAAAAACAGAAGCAGATGTTGGTAAAACAAAACTAAGAAAACCAAACCAACACCAGGTGAAGAAAAAACACCAATAAATATCCGAGGAAAGTGCACGAATACACGTGAAACACATGTTTATTGAATCCAGTAAATGCAAGTAAAACACAATGACACCCGTTTTCGTTACCAAAGTAACTTCTTCAGACAACATCACCAGCTGAATCTCATCTTTATATATGGATGTCAATTAAAAAACTTGTTAAATAATTAAATCTTAAAGAAACATAACTAGAAAGTCTATTGTTACAAAATAATAAAACATACTGGTACATAAAAACTTATGTACTGATAAATATTCAAATAAATATACATGAATGTATTAAAAAATTACTTATGTATTTAGAAATATAAAAATACAATTTTCACTTAAAAAATGCCAAATACAAAAAATTAAAAAATAAATCCATCACAGCCTATATTTTACCACATAAACTGTGGAACACTCCAACCTATGGCTAAAAACCCCAGCATTCATGAGTTTAAAAACCTCCTTAAGGAACATCTACAAAACACTGGCTCTGCTCCTGCCATACTCCTGGTTAAGCTACCTACTACTCCCTTACAGCACCCTAAACTAGCTCATCCTCACAGCTACAACTATTAACTGATGAAGGGTATCGATTCTACACTCAGTTTCATTTAGCAATGTAAACACATATACTGCTTTGTCTTTAACTGTTATATAGACTGCATTTCTCTATCTTGCAATTACTGTATCACATTGTTCTCACTATTAACTGATGTGGCCAGTTTTTATATCTAACTATGCGATTTTTTGTTAAATTTGTTAATTTACTTTTTAATTTATTTGTTAATTATTTTCTAATTATTGTTATATAACTAATTTTTTTATTGACTTGCTTTGTACATTATTTATTAATCCGTGTTCAAGTTGATTGTTTAATACTGTCTGTTTGCATGTATGGAGCTTTTCTCCCTGGGACTCTGCTGAAAATGGGCCTCATGCCCAGTCAGACATTACCCAGTAAACGAACAAAATAACTAACTAAATAAATAAATAAATAAATACTGCAATTTTAAATGGCTATATTGAGATTTCTGTATGCAATTAAGTAGTTTTTGATAAGTAACATTTTTATTTAATGTGGGTGGCAGGAAGACAGCCAGTGTTTTGTACTTTTACATCAAAAGAGTGTTGTCACACCCTCTGGCTTTGGTCGCCATTTTTCTCTTTTATATGTATAGTAATGATGGAAAAGGGATCAAAGCAGAGGAAGGATCACTTCAGCAATGAGGAAAAATTGTGTCCTCGTGGCAGCATGTAGGACATGCTGGAAACCTTTTTTTTTTGGTAAGGTGGGGCCCATGCAAGCCAAGAGGAACAAGGCCTGAAATCAAGTAGTTGTTGAAATTAATGCAGTGGGTGGCAGAAATCAAGCACTGGTGCAGTGCAAGAAAACTACAGAAGATATGGTAGCATGTGCTAGAAGCAAGACAAAGCAGAATGCAATTTCCTGTGCCACTATGGAGGGGGCCTCCATTTCTTACCTTCTGTCTATCCATGGGGATAGCTATGACACAGAAGATGGTAGAGCAGGAGTAATTAGAGGCAATGTGGGCACTGCTCCATCTTACCAATGTCAGCAGCAACAAAACTCGTCTGCTCATGAAGGCTGATTTAAAATCAGTAACATATATTTATATACAGAGATGGCTGAGTGCTGACAAGGAATGATGCAATTAAACACATCACAATTAATTATTATTAGGAGAACCATGTAAATCAGCAAAGAACAGAAATGAAGGCAGTATGCATGGTAATTGTCCCGCTCACCCCCGTTGTAGGCATACATTACTGCATACTATTCCATTATTATTTATTTGACATTTGTTTACTGGGAAAGTCTGACTGGGGTCCAAGAAACATATTTTCAGTAGAGGCCTGGGGAGACATTTTCCAAAAATGCATAATTAGTAAAAGTCATAGACTAAGTATAATAATGAAATATACATCAACTAATTAAGGTAAAAGAAAATGTTGGTTAATAATGTAAACAGTAAGGAAATATTATAAAAAAATTCAGTATTTGAAGGAAAGAACAATAAGATAATACATATTAATGATAACATAAGGGGAATAGAAAGTGAGATATAGTAAGAAAAGATGTAAGTAGAAGGGAGAAGGTGCGGTAAAAAAAGTTAGTTGAAGAAGGCAATGAAAGGAAATAATATTACGTGGGATTAGAGCAGGAACAGATCCATGCCTTGATTAAGAATTCTTTTAAGGCACACCTAAATGAGGGAAAGTTGCCATTTGCTCTGATATTTGTGGGAAGATTATTCCAGGCTTTGGCAATGGAGTTAAGAGCAGAGGCATTTTCCTTGGGCTTGTGCACTGACAGACGTTGTTTGCCTTTGGCTCTTAGACATCTAGTAGGGAGATAGGTAGAGACAAAAGAAGTTAAAGTAGGGCAGGCAGTAAGCTTATAGATAATGTTGTGGGGCATTAAGAGTTATAAGAAGTTAAGTTGTTGTGGTAGCCTGAGCCTCAGTAGTGCCTGAAGTGAAATGCAGTGGTGAGCACAGTAGGTAAGAGTTTTTGTGGTGAATTTTACTATTTTGTTATAGCAGGCTTCAAGTTTTGATAAGAGGGAGGTCTGGAGATTAGTAAAGATATTAGCACCATACAAGAGGGAACATAATAAACAGTTGTTAGCAAGTATGAGTCTAGTAGACGGATTAAGAAAACGGGAATGCCTGTAGAGCATGCTGAGTATCTGGTGTGCTTTTTTCCCCCCATTTTTGCACATGGGATTGGGGTGTCACTTCAACAATGACAATCATGTACAGCCAAGGTTAACTTCACCAGGTCGCTACAGCATAAAATCAAGCTGATGTGCAGTAACACAGAATAATCTGAGAAGAAATGGCATAATATAAAAAAGCAATACAATTCATTTTCTTTAAATGTCCAATGCATTAACTCAGAAAGTATTTCACTGTTGACAATATTCATTACTTTTATATAATTAAGTAGTCAGTAAAGCAGACCTTTTTCATCAAAGCGGACAAAAATGTGATTTTTTTTTATATGATGCCTTATGACATCACTAAGCAGGAGTCAGTGTGCACTCGGGCATGACAATAGTAACTTTTCTAAAAGATAATAAAAACAGTACATTTTAAGATGAGCAAGAATGTCACATGAACAGTGACAGCAGACTATGCACAGCCCACAGATATCACTGCATGCATCAGTTTATACAATTTTTTTTTTTTTTTTTTTTTTTTTTACAAAAAAGGAAACAATAACCTGAATGCCATGGTCCATAGTTGTGGACTAGATGACACCTTTTTACCAGTGCAGTTGCATGTCATCATTACTCATATTTGGACTGGAACTGAGAGTTGCAGTGACAGCATGGGGGTTACTTCACCACCACACTGGTGCATGATTGTGCTATGCAGAATGTAACATGCATAAACATCCTGCACACAGCAGCTGGGTCATACTGAAGGGCACCCCCAGAGTCATCCAGGCACATGAAACAGTTCTTCAGAAAGTCAAGGACCCTCTCAATGACAATAGGGGTCTGGGACAAGAATATGTTATATGTCTCCTCTGCAACTCCACTTGGATTTCTCAGTAGTGTTATGAGCCATGACTACAGTGGATGTCCAGAATCACCTAAAAAAATGGAGAGGACAAAACATAAAAAAATTAGTATTCAGCAATACATTTTAATATGAATTAGTTAAATACAATATAAAACATTATTTTCCACTTGCCAACAAGATGATCAATGGACTTCCTACCATGCAGGACACAGTGGTAGAGTGAACTAGTATGCTAGATATGGAAATCATGTCCATTGCCAGTATGCTGGGCAGACACACTGGTGACGCATCCCCATGCATCACACACACACAACCTGGCAATTGATGGAATGGTAGCCCTTCCTATTGAAGTACCACTCCCTCTGTGAACCAGGAGGGGCCATAATTGCAACATGGGTGCAATCTATCTTACTGAGTGCCTCAAAGAAACGTGTCAGTCCATAAAAGGCATACATTGTTCTGAGATGACACCAGGAAATAGATATACTGATCCACAAGTGCCAAGAGTACATCGAGGAACTGCTGCAGAAGCCTGTGAGATTCCCAGCGCATCCCCAGTCTGTCTCTTGAAGGTCCCTGTAGCAAATATCGTGAGAGCTATACATATCTTGGTGTCCACAGGGACTGGAAGTCCACACATTCCTCCAATGCCCCTATGGGAGTTCAGCATACCCACTAAGACCCTTACAATGTCCCCGTCCACTCTGAAACTATCAAAAATTTCCTGATTATCAAACTTCTAATGAGTAATCCTTTGCTTATATTTTCACTTTCTTGGCTGGTGAGTGCCCCTGGGCACAATTACTTTTGTCCCAGTCCAAACATGTAACTCAGACCTGGAAATAGCAAACTTAGGAGCGAGTGACAGCATTTTCACTGAATGCAACTCTGATAGATTTGGCAAGGCTTCTGTTTATATATCGCATCTGTAAACAGTGTGGAAGTCCAGGAAAATTAGACTATGAATTGCAAATGGTGCAAAACATACTTAATTAGCATATGCAGATTTACATCACGCCTCATTTACATCTTATTATTTTCACATATGCATAAGCGTATTTGAGGTCATCATGAATTGCTGTAAATGGCCTCTAAGGAGCACAGCTCATCTTGTCCATAATCATTTCAGAAGGCCTCAGTGCATTTGCATAACTGGCTATGAATACTGGCCAATGTCCTTATTATATGTAGCAGCATTGTGGACACATTAAGAAAGACAGTGGCATATGTATAGCAGTGCAAAACGGGATGAATTTTAGCAGAGTCACAGGGAGCTACATATGATGATTTGTAACAATGGAAGGAGTAACAGACAGTAAATAGAAGGCAGTGTTACACACTGAGAAGATGGCTGGGAATACAGTGATTCTCTGTACTGAGAGAAAAAAAAGACAATGAAAAAAATTAGGCTATTCTGTTCCAACAAAGAATTGGTAAAAAGTGTGTGCTCTAACTAAATAACCTACCATTAAAACGAAGAGGATTTGTAGCAGGGTAGAAAGAATTCCAGAAGTGGATATGAAAAAAAGACTGGTGTAGGGAATGAAGGGTCTACTTTATTTAAACGAAAACGTGTTACGTCAAACACCACTCCATCGACACATATACACCGAACCACAAAATAATTGAATGCACAAAACCGCAAAATTCGAAATGTCGAAGTGTTTTGGTTGGCCGTCTGAGCTACAGATCCATAAGATAAGTGTGCGATAGTCACGGACATTAGGGTTAGGATTAGGGTGCAGGTTAAGGTAAGTGCATAGATAGGTAATGTAAGATGGGTAATGCATTTAACGTTTAGTGTAGGGTTTGAGGTAGGGGTTTGGTTAGTGTATGTGTGTGGTTTATTTATTTTGTTTGAGTGGGTAGTATATTTCGGGCAGTGGGGTTGGCCAAGTATGACAATTCGGTATTTTGAATTTTGCGGTTTCGTGCGTTCGATTATTTCGCGGTTCGGTGTATATGTGTCAATGGAGTGGTGCTTGACGTAATGCGTTTTCATTTAAATAAAGTAGACCCAGGAATGAAAAATGGGGTAAATGACAAATGATGCTTTCTACAAATACACCAACAAAAAGACAAAGAATAATGATATTACCCTGCTATGGCTGTAAGTAGAAAGAGAGTAATACGCTCTAAACAATATAATAATGCTTGAACTGTACTTACACTTGGTCTTCAAAGAATATTGTAGAGGAGGTTCCCCGTCCTGAAAAACATTATATGCTCACCCCTTACACCAATGGAATAAATGGGAACTTTGAATACTGCTAAGGCTCTATAGGCCTGTATTTCTTTCATAATCATTATGGATATACCTCAGGAACTGACTGGCATTTTATAACATTTAAAATTAACTGCATTATTCACCCCAGTGGGCGGCCATGGTGGTGCAGTGGTTAGCATATCATGGCAATCTACTATTGAAATGTATATAAATTGTTATTTCTGGTATAAAAGGCAGACACACAACTTAATTTTGAAATTGTGTGGCCATTTTGTCCTTATCGATACTGGGAATTTGTTGGTGGCATAGTACAGTGAAAATGTCACATGTAAATATACACACACAAAAATGATTCCTCTATTTTCATCACGTTGCATTCCATCAGAATGTAATGCATAATAAAATCAACCCCATCTTAGTAAAACTACTACATTACAAGTCAGTATGGTAAAAGCAATGACATGTCAATAACAAAAATAAAATGAAAATCAAACTGACTATAAAAACAAGGAATTTTATTAATTAAAATGACCAAACAGTAAGCATTTTTGTTTAAACGCAAGACTTCTATCAACTGTTAGTATAGTTAAATATTCTATGCAAATAGAGTAGAGAGTTGATTATCAGAAAAGTCAGTTATTGGAACCAGTCTTCCAAAGTTTTTGACTAGGAAAATCATAAAGTGTGAATATGTAAACATTATACATATTTGCTTGAGCATGTTTTTTGAGCTTGTACCCAGCTCATGTGTGAAAAATATTCTTTATTATCCATTGGAATTGATGAATGGTTGAAAAGTGTATTCCTGCATGCAGGAAAAAACTAGATTTTAGATGGTTTTTATCCGGACAATTTGATTATCCAAACTACCCTAGGTCCCAATTAGTTTGGATAATCGACTCTCTACTGTACTTGACATATACGTGAAACTACCAACCAAATTCAATTATTAAGGGTATTTATTTTATTTATATATGTTTACTGATCATGGTTGACCATTTGCAGGCACATTCCTGGTGGAAATATCCATAGTTATTACAGAAACAGACATATGAGATATAAACATAAGGTAATCAAGTATCCACAGGTGACACGGAGAGATCTCCTTGGAAAAAATACTGCACTCTGCTGCACTAACTATATTGTTGTCAAGTGATCCAGGACTCCACTGTATGGAACAGTTAACAGAGGGTAGATCTAAAGTCATTAACTGAACTGCATGTAAGAGTTATGAATATAAATTACAGTAATAAAACAAAGTAAATAGCCAACAGATCATCAAAAACTAACCGGCACGAACATTAAATAGTAATCACCTGACCACCTTTAGGATGCTAACATTTCCCCTGAGGAAAAGAACTGGGTTTATTGAACAACAATATTATCCAGCCTTTATCATAGGACAGGATTCTTCATGCACTGCGTCAGACAAGCAAAGTGCTTGAGAAAAAGAAGGAAATGGCAGAGACAGCTCTTTGGGGGAATCAGAAAACATCCTGAATGTGGCCAATCTGAATAACAAAAACAAATGTAACCTCCTAAATGCTAGTAGCTTCCTTGTCGATAACCTTTGCAATTAAAACTGATCAAAGTCTATACTAACTACATGCACACTTGTCAGCCTGTCTTTAAACTATAGATCTATGGAAAAATCAAACCACTATTCAAAGTACTGCCATGTCTGACCCAAACCAACACCAAGTGTCTCCCTTTATAAATACATTTAAAATTAACTGCATTATTCACCCCAGTGGGCGGCCATGGTGGTGCAGTGGTTAGCACTGCTGCCTCACAGCAAGAGGTTCTCCAGTTCGATTCTCGGCTGGGGTGCCTTCTGTGTGGAGTCTGCATGTCCTCCCTGTGGTCGTGTGGGTTTCCTCCAGGTGCTCCGGTTTCCTCCCACATCCCAAAGACATGCTGTAGGTGGATTGGACACTCCAAATTGGCCCTAGGTGTGTGCGTGCATGCGTGTGCCTTCTGTGGAAGGTTGGGTGCCAGGCTGGCATCTCGGCATTGTAAAAACCCGTGAGCAGACGGGTGATCTGCTGTGGTGACCCCTAACCAGGAAAAAGCTGAAAGAAGAAGAATTCACCCCAGTGCAGAGTATCAGCTTAACAACATAGGTGCTGCCCCAGGGTTCAAGAACACCTGGATGGCCCTGGAGAAATGATTATTGTATTTTTTGTAACCAGCGGTGATTGTAAATGTATATGTATCCATTGGTATGCACATACATGTGCTTGGGGAGAAGGCACTATGCATAACAGTAGCCATAAATATGAAGGAACATAAATTGGTGTATTGTATAAAATCAGTTCATATCATTTTCCTCTGGCATATTTTCAATAGCTTTGTTACATTTGTACAAATCCTCCTTTTCAAGAGCTGTATAAAACATCCAAACATTAGACAGTATGAGCAACAACTTCTTATGGTCATCTCTAATAATAGGCCACCTACAAGGAAAGTACAATGCAAAAGACTTTTTAACACCTTTATTGAATTATCACTTAAGATATAGGCACGCATGCATTTATATAAAAGTAAACCATGTTAACATGTCCACAGTTACAAACATTATACATCACACACACACACACACACACACACACACACACACACACTCACACGCGTGCGCACACACACACACACACACACACACACATACATATATATATATATATATATATATATATATATAGCATCAATCCAACATTACATAAGTTGACCAATTCCTGCCTTCCCTGAAACCATAGTCCTCCTCCAAAGCGTTATTCAGAATGTATTGTTCCCACAATTTCCATTTTTTCTGTGTAATTTGCTCTTAAGCTTTTCTACAGATCCCTCATCCATTTCTTGTGTCACTATTACAGTATTCACTACTTTAGATTACAATATTCCCTACTTCAAATGCAGTTGGTTTAGACTTTGATTTCCATTTTCTAGTAACTGTGTTTTGGCAACCACCACTATTAAACTTAACAAGGCCTTACTATGTCTAGGCAATTCAGATCCTGTATCTCAGCTAAAAAAAAAAGTCATTTCCTTAGTTTCACCCATTTGGTCACCCAATTTTTCTGTACTCTGTAGGAAATGTTTAAGTCTGTCAACTCATTACAATCCCAAAACTTATGATCCCAGTTATCTCTTTCTTCACCATCACACCTCCAATATTTGCCATCTACCTGAGGAAAAATTATTTGGAGTCTTCTTGGTGTATAAAAATACCTATGCAAACCCTTCCAAGCAAACATCCTAAATCATCTACACGTTGTTGGGTATTTGTGAGCCATACATATGTCCTCCGCTTCTTTCTTTGTGAATTGCTTATCCAGCCTTTCATTCCAGTTTTTCCTAACCTAATCTGATTGATTCCTCTAGTTGTGCAATATTTTATATGCCCTATTAATTATCCCTTTCTTAAGAGCAGCTTCTTTTCTTGATTCAGCTGAAAGTTTTACCAGAGCAGGTCTTTCACTTAGAATTTCCCTGTCCATTTTTCTTTGCCTATACTCTGATATCAATCCCTGATTTGGAAAGCAGTCTCTAGCCTGCAATCTGTATGTCTTCTTGGCCTCTTCCCATTCTATTACTTTTCACTCTAGAGTTATTTGCTCCCAATTCCTTGGTCCCTTTATCAGTGTTTTCCAGAAAATTTCAACCCCTCTTGCCTAGTCTCTGTACCCCTAAGTATAGTTATCCCTATTGGCAGAATCTCCTTTCTCAATTATTGTGCTGGCTTAGCTCTTAGAATACTTTCTGTTCCTTTATGAATATAATATTCTGTATGGGAGTTATTCTTCTTAAGAATTTGCATCCAAAATCCCACTCTCTGCTTATTTCTTGAATTTCCCCTGCTTCATTATTATCGCTTTCACTTTGGATTATAGGTTCATATGTTCATAGGTAGGTACTAGGCTATCTGCCCGAGGGCATTTATAAGCCTAGCCAGAGTGTGTTGGCTTTCGCCACCCCATTGATTAATTAAATGATCTTCTGTCAAGCAGAGCCAATGAAGTGATCCCAGGGGTGTATTTTCTGTTTACCCATCCACTCATCAAGGTTTCTCTTGAAGAGTGTTAGTGAGGGGCTCTGCCTGATGTAATTTGGAATTTTGTTCCAAAGCATGGGGAGTCTGTGTAACAGGAATCTAGCCCTCCAACATGTTCTATTTATTGTTGTGGTGAGGTTTAGCTCACTAGAGCGCGTGGCTCGCAGTGACTTGGATTTCTTTAGGTAGAGCATGTCCATCAATTCTGAGTTGGACATGGCTTTGTAAGTCAGGCAGAGATCACCACTGAGTAAGTGATATGCCACTGAGTACAGCCGGAGTTTTTTCAGTCTGACTGCATAGGACATATAAAGAAAATAAACGGAAGCTAAACAAATAACGCCAGTCAGATAGATCCAATTCTTTTACTTAGTTAGCGCTTTCATGCAAGACACTGCTTGCACTTCTTCAGACAAAGTAAAATAAAACACTTTACATTTTTATAATACTAAGTGCTTAAGCCAAACCCACAGTTAATTAGATAATTAATTGGTTTGTCCAATTAAGTCAACAATGCAGCAACCATGCAAAACTTGACTTATAAAAGTAACATACATACAAAAATGTTCGTGTAAAAATTTCATCACAAGCAACCACTATCCAAACTTAATAGTTACTGTATTATTATAAAATATAATTCATTTTAAAATTATTATCTATCTAAATGAAATTTAAAATAAATTCATTGTATATTTATTTTATATATTTTATATTAAAATATGTAATGTCCAAAACCAAATCTAATTCCAAATATACAACTAGACAAACTATATATTATTAACAAAAATACAATAAAATATGAAATTATTAGATCTTTAAATGTATATGAAAATGTTACAATAATATACATGTACACATAAAAAATTCCACTATCTCTCCAAAGCTTTAATATTAAGTAGACATTTAATAGAACATGCATCATTGATGCCCGGATAGTTATGGGCATTGGTTTTCAACTGCCATAGAAGTTCACATTCTTGTAACTTCAAATACCATGGCCCCCCTCTAGGGTTTTTATCAACTTTTTCTACTACATTAAACAAAAAACTGTGAGAATCATTATCCATAACATGCTTAGCTAAAGCATTTGTTGAATTTCTTCTAGATATAGCGTATAAATGCTCATAAATTCTATTCTTTAGCAGCCTTTCGGTTTTACCGAAATAATAAGCAGGACATTCCTTGCATTTAGCAAGATAAACAACTCCTTGAGTCTCACAGTTATATTTACCATTAATGTAGTATCTAGAGCCCCTTATCATAAAATTGGACCCTGTTTGTATATATTTACAGTATTTACATCGCCCACATTTGAACATCCCTTTGTTCATTTTATAAGGTTTAATGGGGTGCTCAAATAAATTTTTCATAGAAGGGGCTCTTTTATAAACCACATTCAACTTTGGACCCAATAAGGAATGTAACTTCCTGTCTTGCATTAATAATTCCCAATTACTTTGTAAAATATTTCGAACTTGTGGGGAATACAAGTTAAACTGTGTTAAAAAACCAACACTGTAATTTTTATTGTTGTTACAGCCTTGATTTATATTTTCTGGCTCAACATTACTGATATTAATATCATGAATTTCATAGTTCATATCAATGGGTACCCCATTATATAATGGCCCAAATATTCCCTCTTTCCTTTTATTTTTAATTTCCACAAACACTGCATTCAAAAGTTTATAGGGATAACCTCTATTTTCAAACATTTCCCAAAGTATCCTACATTCCTCTTCGAAACCTTCCTCTGTGGAACACATTCGGGAAGCTCGGACAAGTTGGCCTTTTACTACCCCCTTCTTTTGAAAATAGGGGTGGCAACTTGTAAAATGTAGGAAGGAATTACTATATGTTGGTTTTCGATATATTTTAGTGACAAAAACATTTTTTGTCCTGTCCTTACTAATGTGGATGTCAAGAAAGTCAATAGATGCCTCTCCAATTTCATAAGTAAATTCAAGGAAAGAGGCAAAAGAATTCATTTCACTTATTAGCTCAATTATTTTATCCCTTCCACAATTGGCTATCATTAGAATGTCATCCTGATAGCGTGTATACCAGACAATAGTGTCCTGGAATAATTTATGTGGAAAAAGGAATGTCCTTTCCCAAAAGGCCATGACGGTGTTCGCAAAACTACCGCCAACTGGGGAACCCATCGCTACTCCCATGGTTTGTAAATATATATCTTTACCAAACATAAAGTAATTGTTTGCCAAAATAATCTCCAAAATAGAGATAATAAGGTCTACTTGACTCCCTGGGCACTTTTTTTGTATTAAAAATTCCCGTGCCCACTCCAATCCTGTTGCATGAGGGATAACAGTATATAGATTTTTGACGTCTGCTGTCACAAATATTAATTCAGTTTGAAAGGAAATATTGTTAAGACTCCTCAGGACATGCCATGAATCCTTACATATCTGGCTCTCAGTCCTGAGGAATTCTTTAAGTTTGTTATCAACCCATTTAGCACAGGAATAAGTAATGGAATTCCGTCCATCTATTATGGGCCTAAAAGGGGGGTCTTGGAAGTTTTTATGTAGTTTCGGAATGCCAAATAGCACAGGTGTAGTAGGTGCTGCCATAGATAAATAATGGTATAAGTCTAATGTAATACTCCCTTCTATAAACAGTTCACTTAAATAGTCTTTAATTCTTTTGTAAGCTTGGTTAAATTCATTAAGAGATACTAATTTATACTCTTCACCAGAAAGTAACAAATGCATTTTCTTTAAGTAGTCATTCTCATACATCAAAATAGCCCCCCCCGCCCTTATCGGGCTTCATTACACGTATTTCATGTATTCTAATATGTGTAATTAATTCCCTTTCCTTACAACCTAAAGTCTTGTTTTTACTTTTACAAATTTCATTGTATAGGCTTCTTAAATGAACCTCAGAAACTTTTTCAAACATTATTAGGTTGTTATCTAACGGGGGGTTAAACACACTTGGTACATTTTCCGTTCTAGGTTGCAAACTAGTATTATTTCCAAAAAATACCTTTAAATTTAATTTCCGTACAAACATTTTGACATCGCATAAAACCCTAGCGATGTCAAAATTAGATGACACTGCATAGGAAAAAGCTTTTGATAAAAGTTCTATGGAATCTGAACAAATATCAAAATCTGTATAGTTATAAACCTGAAAGTCATTGCTCTTACTTTTCAAAATGTTCACAGTCCATTCATTATTCCTATGCTCTGCATCTATCGACCCTTCTTCCTGTTGGATGCAAACCTGTTGTGGCCTTTGCGAGTCCAACCCGTTTTCTTCCGGGGACCGGGCTTGTTGCGTGAAAAATCCTGCGGTTGATTACCGTTGCCTTCATTTTGTTGATTACTAGCCTTCTTCTTTTCACTTATCCGGTCACTCCGCCTCGGACCCTGAGGCGATACCTCAGTGTCCGTAAGTTGACTACTATCGGTATTAAGAAAATTGTCCAAGTCACTTTCTCTTACCCCTTGTGTTTCCATAACCAAAGGGTTATTGTGTGTACGTGTGGAAAAAGGAGGACCAGCATACGTGCTTTTAATTGTAGGCGGATCAGGATAAGCGGCTCCTTTTTCGTAAGCGGAAAGATCTCTTTGTATTTTCCTTCTTTTGGTGTCACCAATTTTATTAATTAAAACACTGATACTGGAAAAGATCCTGGTATAATCATACTCATAACGAGCAAAACAAGGATCTGTCTTTTATACGAACATTTTTGTATGTATGTTACTTTTATAAGTCAAGTTTTGCATGGTTGCTGCATTGTTGACTTAATTGGACAAACCAATTAATTATCTAATTAACTGTGGGTTTGGCTTAAGCACTTAGTATTATAAAAATGTAAAGTGTTTTATTTTACTTTGTCTGAAGAAGTGCAAGCAGTGTCTTGCATGAAAGCGCTAACTAAGTAAAAGAATTGGATCCATCTGACTGGCGTTATTTGTTTAGCTTCCGTTTATTTTCTTTTTCTGAGTTTGGGAATTTTAACTTTGTTTATGCATAGGACATATGTTTGAGGCCAGTAATCCTCTTGGTGAGGTACATTTGTGGTCTTTTCAGCTGTTGGAAGTGTCTTGTGAGGTACATCCCAAATGGGGCATTGTACTCTATGATGGGTCTAATTAGTAACGAGTAGAGGGGCACTATAATCTCTTTATTTCTAGATGCGAACCCTTTAGTAATTAGATGGGCCACATAGAAGGATTTCCTAACTACTTTGGCAATATGATTGTCAAAAGAGAGATTACTGTCTACCTGGGTCCCTAGATCTCTTATTACCTCTTCTGTATTAAGGGGGTTGCCACATTTGTGGTAATTCATGGGTGTTTTGTTTTTCCCAAACGGGATGACTATGCATTTTTTGGCATTTAGCTTGAGGCCATGACTTTGACACCAGGTGTCCGTCGCAGTAAGGCCCTTTTGGAGGATGTCTGTGTTAGCTGGAGAGTCAATTATGGCTCCCAGTTTGCAGTCATCGGCGAACTTGGTTAGCCATAGTCCTCCTGTGTTTGCCTGTACTTCTGAGAAGTACATGCTGAACAGTAGGGGTCCCAGGACTGAGCCTTGTGGGACACCACATGTGACTGGTTTAGAGTCAGACCTGGAGCCCGCTATTCTTACTGTGTGAGCTCTGTATGTAAGCTAGTTGGCAACCCATCTCTTGATGTAGGGGTTTATGTTCAGGCTGGTGAGTTTTTCTGTAATACCCGAGTGGGGAATGGTGTCGAAAGCCTTGGGGAGGTCAAGGTAAGCAGTGCAAACCACCTTTCCCTCATCTATGGCCTTGGTGACTGTCTCGAAGAAGTCAACCAAGTTTAGTAGGCATGATCTGCCCTTAACAAAGCTGAACTGGGTCGGGTCAAGTGTTTGGAGGTTCCCAATGTCTTTGTTAATGAGTTCCATGATGATGCGCTCCATAGCCTTGCAGACCAAGCTAGTCAGGCTTATGGGGCGATAGTTACCAGGGTCAGTTGTGGCCCCTCCTTTGTGGAGAAGAATAACTGTTGCTGTGCGCCATTCTATGGGAACATAGCCTGTGGAGAGGCTGAGGTTAAACAGCGTGCTTAGGTGGGGTTGTAGTTCGTTCTGTAGTTCGTGCAAGAGGCAGCCTGGGACACCATCTGGTCCCATTGAAGCTGTGTTTTTGGCTTTTGAAAGGGCTGTTTTCACCTGTGCGTCTGTGATTTTTGGGACACTATACTTTTCCAGTATTGTTGTGGGCCCTTTTGGAGGTGAGAGGGGGGGTGAAATTTGCACTGAATCTATCTGCCAGGATGTTGGCAATATCAACAGGTTCAGTATATTTTGTGCTATTTTGCACTAGTTCAGTGCATATCTGCAAGTTGTTACTTAGATTCTTAACATAGCTAAAGAAGGCTTTGTGGTTATCTTTTGAATCCTTGGCTATTTTTCTTTTGACGTTAGCCTTGGATGACTTCATGAGGGGCCTTAGTTTCTTACTGATACTGATAAGGGATGTCTTTCCTTCTTGGGATTTGCTTTTTTTCTGAACTAGTTTCTTCCTTCTGTTGTATAGCCTGTTTATGGCAGGGGTCCACCAAACTGGTTTCCTTCTCTTAGAGGAGTGAGTCTTAGTTTTGCTAGGGATGGCACAATCCATGCATCCTTGTAGGTGCTCATAGAGTGCATTTGTAAAGGTTTCTGCATCTTGGGCAGCGTTATCTTTTAGCGTGGGGGCTGTGAAACTTACCACCTCTGTCTTAAGTAAGGTGAAGTTTGCTTTAGAAAAGTTTTTTACTGTGGTTTCCTTAGTTGGGGGTGGTGGTGGGGTGTGGACATCCAGAGTGATTAGTTTATGGTCTGATCTAACCAGTGAAGGGTTGACCTCCGGTGTGGAACACCTGTCGCCCATGTTGGTGATGACCAGGTCCAATATGTTTTCAACTCTGGTAGGGGAGTTTACCAGCTGATCCAGGGCATTTGAGTTGATGAATTCCAGGAAGCGCTGGGCCTGGGAGTCTGTACTCGAGTAGTTTTCCCAGTGAATGGTAGGGTAATTGAAATCGCCCAATATCAGGGTGTTTGGTAGGACCTTCATGTTTTCTAGTGTCTCCAGAAAGGTGGAGTGGTGGTCCTGGGTCATGGAGGGTGATCTGTAGCAGGCCACAATTTGCATTGCAGATTTGCCCAATGTTAGTTGCACATGGATGATTTGCCCGATGTTAGTTGCACATGGATGATCTCAGAGGTATCATGCTGCGCCACTAACCTGGAGGTGTAGGTATCTTTGATGAATATGGATACACCCCCACCTTTTGTGTTTCGGTCCGTGTTCTGTGGCCAAAACGTGTGGTATGAGTTGTAGCCCAGTAGTGCTGGGGTGCTCTCTGGAGCCTTGAACCAGGTTTCAGTTACTGCACAGATGTCGACGTTCTCCATACTGAGGAGTGCTTCGAGCTTGTGCATTTTGAGATTTAAACTTCTGGCATTGAGTAGCATAACCCTCAGTTTTTTTGTTAATTTTGCTGTTTATGGAGGTGGGTTTGACTTTGAGCCTTGCCTAAAAAAGGCACTATGGGGGCAGCAAGAGCCTTGGCCAGTATTTAAAAGCCTAGGAGTGACAGGTGCAAGCCGTCTCTTGTGAAGCAATGCGGCTTGTCGAGCATGTCGTCCCAGGCTGATAGACACTAGATCCCATTTGAATGATACCAGAAGCTTAGCCAGTTGTTGAAATTGATCATTTTTTCTTTATACTGAGGTATCATTCTTGGTGAGGGCAGGAGGCTACTCAGGGTCAGGGTCATACCAGCCTGGGCTACATGATCAGAGAGCTCTTCCATGTCTCTTTTCATGTAGTCCAGGGAGGTATGTCTCAGGTCATTCACACCAACATGAACAATGACAGAGTCATATTTGTACTTGTTCTGGAGTGACCTGAGTGCTTGTGTTATGTGGCGGATTCTGGTTCCTGACAGGCAGCTAACAGTAACCTTCTGCTTGTCCAGCCCAGTGAGTGGGATGTCATTGTGCCTGAATATAGAGTCACCTATTACTAGTGTGTTAAGTATGTTATTACACCATAAGGGCTGTGATTGTACGGCACACTGATTTTGTGTTTTATGTGTTGTCTGGTTTGTGACGGGAGGTGTAGGTTGTTTGGGTGTCTGCTTTGGGGGTCTGTGATGCTTTTGCAGGTTTTTAATTAGAGCCTCCAAGTATAATTTTGTGTATTTATGTGTATTTTTTGCCAGTGCTGTTTTAGTAGGTCTGTGTGTGGCTGGAGGTGTGGTACAAGTGTTAACCTTCTCCTCTTGACTGTCTATCCCAGTCTTGAGAGGAGACAGCTTAGCTTCCAGTTTGGCTCTATAACTGCATCTCTCGCATATGTTAGTGTTTTGTGGTAGGAGGAGAGGGTTGTCTGTGTGCATGAGGCAGTTGTAACATTGCCTCAGGATAACCAGATTCACCAGCTGGACTGGAGAGTAAACCTGAAATTGCCCTTTGGTCATGCCTAATTAGTAGGGTGAGCTGCTTAGTCGCTTGGTTGGTGAAGGGTGAATAAAGTGCCTTGCCCTGCTGGGCAATCAGTGTCAGGGTATATTAGTGCTTGCTATTAGGTCTGAGCAAGTGCTAGGCTGTAAGATGCTTTTTGAGTGCTTAGGTTGTGAGTTAAACTAGTTTCAAGGGAAAAACTGAGGAGGAGACTTAGTAGAGCCGGGAAAAATTTAACCGTAGCTAACCGGTGCTGCACAGTGTGCAAAACTGTGCAAAAGCGGTTTTTATAGTATGGAAATGAAAGAGATAGAAATTAGCCCAAAATGACCAATAAACTACTAACTTCTGGGCTGGAACCACTCCTCCAGGGACTGATATGTTGCTCAAAGCTCCCCTCTCTCACAGGTGAACAGAGAAACTTCCTTCTATCCAAGTAAGGTATGGGCAACTCAGAAACTAGTATCACAGCCCTGAATTCAGCACTAGCCTGAAAACTGGACTATTGCTAGCTTAGAAAGGCAGGAAACAAGGAATGTTTTTTTTTTTGAAAAGATAAGGCAAAAACAATAAAAAATACACTTAAAACAGCTTTAAACGACTACAAACAATCACTATCGCACTTCAGTGTGTAGACTACAACAGTTAAATTATTTAAACAAAAAGCAACTTTTTAAAATTGCAGGCAGTCAAATAAGTACAATATGTGAAAAAAACAAGCTTTTAAATCACAATAAACGCTGGAAAACCTGTGTTTAGGCGGAAAACAGTTAAGTACAGCAAGAAAGTATAGAAAACTGATACTTAATCACTCCAAAGTCTCTCTTCTAAGCTAGAAGGCTTGTATCAGTTTAAGGCTTTCTAGTGCTTCCCAGTAGGTTAATTACAGGAAAGATGGGAAACAAGCACAGATGTGGTCTTTTAAACCAGAAAGTTGAAAGAGATGGACAAACTGTCCAAATGGTCAATAAACTACAATTTCTGGGCTTATAGCTTTCTGCTTGTATTATGTATGTGAGAGTTAACTGTGTATCTCTAAATATCCCTTCAAATCAGATAATCTTAAGCAACTTTGTTCTTTTGGAAGAATCAGTTTATCCCACTTGACCATTCCCTGTCACCCACCTCCCAGATAAAATCCTTCAATTCTTTATAGATTACTGTCTACTACTTCTGTGGTTGATAAAAATATGCCTGACCTGTATATAAAACTAAAGGGACTAAAAACATTTTCACTTCTTGTATCTTGCTATCCATATCCGTAAACAACAGCTTCCAGTTTCTCAGTTTTTGTATTATCTTTTGTTTAGTCTTCTTAAACATATCCTTAGCTGCCATAACAACATGTTTTTAACCCATACTCCTAAATAATTCATTTATTATGTCTCCATAAATATGGGTATTGCTGCACGAATTAATGTGTGGGTGTATAGTTTAGCTATAGCTTTTGTTTTGTCTTCATTGATTTTATATTCTAAAAAGACTTGAAACTGTCTCAGTATGTTCCACACAGATGTCCTTTTCTGTTTTTTTGTTGTTGTTGTTGTTTATCCAAAATCACATAAAATTCTGTAGCAATATATGAGGCCTCTCTATGTAATTCAACAGTCTGGACATTTAAATGGTACGCAGACTAGTCACTATAATTCAATGCATTCATACTTCTCATCTGTTCAGATTTTCACAAGAAATGTTTGCTCTGTTCCTCATAAAATTTGTAGTCTTCTGGCAAATCCATGAGGATTGAAGTCACTAAATGACATACATTTGAGTTTCAGATTTAATATCCTTCAGAAAATGCATGCTAAAGCAAAATCCTTTATTCTATCACGTTTCTAAGTTTATAAGACCCTATTTTTGGGCCTTTGTCCCCCCATTGATTTTGGCTTTGTCCATATTTCTTGCCCTAAGAGGTTACACAGAACCACACTATTAGCAAAAAAATAAATAAATTAAAAAAAAAAAAAATATATATATATATATATATATATATATATATATATATATATATACATACACAAACACACACGCACACACACACACGCAAAATGCATGTGCTTCTATAAGTTTCTACAACTTGTTTGATTAAAACTATACCCATTTATAGATGCTTTAATCCCCTAATGCCTTTCAGCTGTAAGCCTTTGTCACTTGGGCCATTCATTCTTCGATGTGATGAATACCAATTTCAGGGACCATCATCCATGCAGACTGTGATGCCCCAACGCTGGCCCAGTAATCAAGGAGCCTCAGTCCTCATCACTGGCAACAGTTGGGGAACTTACACACTGGGAGGATGACAAGTACACACACAGTAAAGTGCAATTTCCCTTAAGAGCACACAGAGCTCACAGTCAGTCTGGAGCTGGTCTCTTTCTCTTTCTCCAAATCCCCAAAAAGACTCTCCAATGGCACAGCTATAGGGTTGAGATCTCACCTGAGTGGCCAAGCCAAAACCTCCAGCCACTGTCCAACCAGTGCTTTGTGTCCCTGCCCAAGTAGCTTACACATGCACACTTTGAGATTTGATTTATATACAAACACACACACACCTGGGAAAGGTTGGCACAGGTTTACTAGCTATGCCCCCTTCTGCCCAGACTATAAGGTAGTTCCAGCTGCCACCAGCCACTCTTTATCAGCTACTCTAAGGCCCTTGACAACGGGTGTCCAATCCTACTGTGTAATGTTATTAATAATCCAAATGGTAGTCTGACCAAGAACAAGGCTATTTAGGAGTGGCCTGTACAGTGTCACCAAATAGATATGCAAGTACTCTAAGAGCTTAAATATGTCTCACAAATATCAGCCACAAAGATCAATTTAAATATATTTAATAATAAATAATGAAAGAACAAGACAATACTCAGTAAATCCAACACAGTTACTTCAGAGTTCAGAATCACAGGAAGTATTTAAAACAGCATTACAGGACAGTCTCAAATAAATAAAGAAAACATCTAAGCTAATCTTTACTATGTTCCTAACTATATCTAAAAGAGTTACTATGCCCTAAAAAAACTTACTTACAGAGCAAGGTAAGTGCAGATGGTGATGATGAATGAATGTTCTTGCTAGATCCAAGACAAAATACAAAATGCCCAGTCTCTCTCTCTCTCTTGAGAGAGTTCTTAAATTAATATCAAATATTACAGCTGGATTAGCTTGGATGACATCACCTTTTGTCACCTGACTTTAGTTCCCAAGCTAAACCCCACTGTAGCCTTTAACATCCCCTTGTGAAAAATACATAGCCTTCAGATGTTTGCAGTTGCTAGAAGACATAAAATAATAAAACACAAAACAATGCAGAAAACACCCTAGTTCTAGGCATACTGTCTCCTTGCTGCATTGAAACTACCTTTAATAACACAATTGTAAAACAATTTAATTTCAACTTATTTTCTTGAAGTTTTGCAAGTTAACTCTGTATGTTCCAGTTTCTACTATTAAAACATACATTTAAACAGGCATATAGTTTATATATATTCCTGTTCTTTTCCAGTAGGGTACATTATGGACACATCCTTGAAGCTCAGTACTGTACAAACCCTGTTCAACACACACTTCTGTACTAGTAGTTTAATATACACATAACATAGTTCTACTACATTTGGTAACACAAGCAAATGCATCATGCTGGTATTCACAAATGACATATAACTATTTACAAAATTCCAGACAGCTGTGCTGGCAGTATTTCCTTCTGTCACACTTATATATGAATTGTATCAATATTCACAAATGACGTAGAATTATTTACAAAATTCCAGATAGCTGGGCTGGCAGTATTGCCCTATGTCACCCCCCCCCAAAATAAAACTGAAGCTAGTTTTTCAAGTGACTCCTTGAGAAACTGCTTGAGAGGGTTCAGCCTTTCAGGGACTACCTTACCCCGTTCCCTGTCTTGAGAGCTCGTATGTGTTGGCATTGCTAACACCACTGTGGTGTTGCACTGTCATATCATATGCTTGCAACCCTAGGCTCCACCTTAGTAACTTTGAATTTTGCTGGCTAGCTCGATGGAGCCATTATAAGGGATGGTGGTCTGTAACTACAGTGAATTTCCTTCCATACAGATAAGACTGCAGTTTCTGCAGTGCCCACACTATGGCTAGACATTCCTTTTCTACAGCTGCATAGCATTCTTCCCTGGGTTGGAATCTACAACTGATATACCACTGAGTGCTCTTCTCCCTCTGAGGAGACCTAGCTGAGTACAACCCCCACCCCATGGTTTGAAGCATCCACCTGCACAACAAATTCTTTGCTGTAATCTGGACTGGCTATCACTGGGGGTCCTCCCAAAGCTCCTTTAAGCTTCTGGAATGCCTGCTCAGGTCCACACTACCTTATCTGGCTTGTCTTTCCTTGTCAAGTGTATGAAGAGAGCAGCTATGGTACTATAATTGGGAACAAACTTTCTGTAGTACCCTGCTGTCCCTAAGAATGCCCTCACCTGCTTTTTAGTAATAGGGCAGGTCATGCCTGAATGGCTTCCACTTTGGTAGGTTCTGGCCTGATCTTACCATTCCCCAATCTATGTCCCAGGTAGAAGACCTCTGCCATACCAACCTGACATTTGCTGGGCTTAATCGTAAACCCTGCCCTCTGTAATCTGCCCAGCACCTCACTGACATGCTGAGGGTGCTCTTGCCAGGAATGGTTGTAGATGGCAATACCATCTAGGTAAGCAAGGGCAAAATCTCCCACTAGGATACGGTCTACCAACCTCTGGAAAGTTGCTGGAGCATTTTTCATCCCAAAGGGCATCTTCGTGAACCTGTACAAGCCAAAAGGAGTCACAAAGGATGACCTCTCTCTAGCACTGGGAGTCAAGGGCACCTGCCAGTTACCCTTGGTAAGATCAATGGTGATAAGATACTTAGCCCCACCCAGCTACTCTAAGGCTTCATCTGTCCTAGGCATGTGGTAAACATCTGTCTCTGTGTGACTATTTAATTTCCTTTACTCCACACAGAACCTGGTGTGGCCATCTTTCTTTTGTACCAGCACCACTGGGGAGGTCCAGGGAGTGCGAGACTCCTGGATTACCCCTAGTTCCAACATTTCCTGTATCTACACCCTCAGAATCTGTTTAACTCTCCCAGGCACCCTTATAAGGGGCCTGCTTAATAGACTTTTGGAGTCCTGTATCCACACGGTGCTGCACCAGGTGGGTGCACCCTGGTTTCCCAGTGAACATGTCCCCAAACTCCTGTAACACTGCTTGGATTTCTCAAACCTGGGTAGGGGATAGCTGCTGGGACATTACTACCCCTTCCACTGAGGTGTCTGTCCGAGCCTCACTGAGGAGATCAGTCACCAGATCCCCCTCAGACTCCTCCTGCCATCCACTGCAAATACTCAGCACAAGGGCCTCCCTATCATGGTAAGGATTCATCATGTTAACATGGTACAATGTGTGCCCCTGCCTCCTGCCCAGTAGTTCTACTATGTAGTTAACATCACTGACCTTCCTTACTACCTTGTAGGGTCCCTCCCAGGCTGCCTGCAACTTGTTGTGTCTGACAGGAATGAGAACCATTACCTGCTGCCCCACAGCATACTCTCTAGCTCGACCAGTCCTGTCATAGCAGATCTTTTTCTGCTTCTGGGCTTCTGCCAGGTTTTCCTGGGCCAAGCCCCTGAGTTCCCTAAGCCTTGTCCTGAGGTTTAGGACGTATGACACAACAGAATCCTTGTGAGATTCACACTCATCCTCCCACTCATCTCGAATCAAATCTAGAGATCCCCTCACCCTATGTCCATACAGCAACTCAAAGGGTGAAAAACCTGTGAATTCCTGGGGCACCACTCTGTAAGCAAACAACAGATGGGGCAAATATTTGTCCTAAACCCATTAAATGGGTTTGCAATGCACGTAGCATTGTCTTGAGTGTAGAGTTTAACCTCTCAACAAGTCCATTAGTCTGTGGGTGGTAGGGGGTAGTCTTTAGGTGCTTCACTGCACAGTGCTTCCACAGACAAGTTAGCAGGTCTGACATGAAATTGGCATGTCTGTCAGTCAGTATTTCTTTTGAGAAACCTACCTGCTGAAAATCTCTAACAAAGCATTTGCCACATTCTCAGCCTCACTGGAGGATAGAGTCACTACTTCAGGGTATTTGGTAGCATAATCTACTGCTACTAGGATATACGTTTTCCCTGTGAAACATGGGGTACTCAGAGGCCCCACAATATCCATAGATACCCTCTGAAATGGCTTCTCAATCACAAGCAAAGGCATCAAAGGAGCTTTTACCTTGTCTCCTGCCTTGGCTACCTTTTAGCACTGCTCACAGGTGCTGCAGTACCCTGTTACATCTCTGGAAATCCCAGGCCAATAAAAGTTCTGTATAATACATCTCTTTGTGTGTTTTATGCCCATATGACCTGCAAAGGGAATATCATGGGCTATGGCTAGAAGTGCCAGACCGTAGGCTCTGGGAACTACCAGCTGCTGTATTCTCTCACCCTCTAGCCCTCCCTCAGGGATCCACTCCCTATACAGTAACCTTTTGTCCCAGTATACAGATACCCCTTTCCCTTGAGAATCAGGTGCCTCACTGGCTACCCTCCCTCTGGCCTTGTAATGTAAGGTCTGAGAGCTGAGCCTGTCTCAGCTCTCTTTGTAACCCTTCACAGCTCCCCTTCCATGGGAAGTCTGGTATTCTCTGACAGCAGCGCCTCACTGTCAGCCCAGGTACTACTACTCACCTTTGCCCTTGCAGTCACTCTGCATAAAGGAACATCAGTACCCACAAGCAGCCGTGGCTCACCTTCAGTCTCACTGCTACAGGGTCGCTTCCTCCATGAAGTAACCACCTCATTATTCCTGGCTGCAAGTGTGTGGTCTGTCTGGGTCTCCCCCAGGCTACCAGGCCCACATGCTTGTCTCCAAGCCTGACTGTATGTTACTGGATGCACACACAGTACACCATTATCAAAATCATTCCCTATCAGGACATCTGCAGGGATATCCTCAAACACACCTACTTGCTGGCTTCCTTTTCCACCCTTCCAGTCAAGGTGAACCCTAGCCAAAGGTATTTGGAATGGGGTCCCTCCTAAAGGTCTGACTGGAGTACACTGCCCAAGCAAGTAGTGCTTTTCTTTAACCACTGCAGGCTTCACAATGGTTAAGTCAGAGGCTGTGTCTCTCTTAGCAATGGCTTCTTTCCCATTTACTAAGATAGGATATAACCTCTTGTGGTAATTTGGTACCCTTTTTGTCTCGAGACAACTTACTGCTAGTATTTTGTCATTCCCACTTACTGGGTCTCCCACCTTTTGTTCTCCATCTTGCCTCAGTAGACATCTGTATGCCACATGGCCCCACTGGTTGCATTTAAAATATTTAACCCTTGGTCCTTGACATGTACCTGGACTAGTGACTTCCCCTGCTACCGACAGACTCTGTTGGGGCAGTCTGAGTTTCCCACCATGGGTTCCCTTAGACCCATGAGCAGCACTGGGTGTTCCTTTCCTGTGCAGTGATGCCCTGCTTGCTAGGTATAGGTCTCCCTTCTTCCCCAACTAATCTGCAATACTGCATTATCAGCCAACCAGATTCTCATGTCCTCAAGCATAGTGCTAAGGGCCTTTTCCCTCACCAAAAGGTCTGCCAGCCCTTCAAAAGTGGTGACCTGACATCCACTCACCCACCTGTGAACATACGTGCTTAGTTCACCAATATATTCACACACACTTTAATCTGCCTTGCGTCTATGCTCACAAAACTTTTTCCTACAAGTTTCAGGTGTTAACTTAAAGCATTCTAACAAACAATGTTTGACTGTATTATAATTTAAGCAGTCAGTAACAGACAATTTAGAAATAGCAGTTACAGCTTTACCATAGAGTAAGGGTGTCAGGAACAGTACCCAGAACCCTTGGTCAACATTATACTGTTTACATACCCTTTCAAACCTATGAATAAAACTATCAAAATTATCCCCCTCTGTAAATTGTGGAAGAAATTTACTGACCTTTGTTGCTTCTGGGGTTTGGTTACTCCCTTCCCCGTTACCTTCATGATTCTGGTGAAGTGTCATCATCTCCTTTTCATGTTGCCTGTGCCTCTCATTCTCCTCAGCTTCCAGGCATCACCGTTTTTCATTTTCCTCAGCCTCTGGATGTCTCAGTCTCTCTGCTGCTTCTATTTCCAAATGCTTGACCTCCAGCTCAAGTCTCTAACTCCAGATGGATTTTTAAGTCCTCTGTGGAAAGTTGAGCTGTCCATTTTCTGAGAGTTGTACATCTCCAAGGCCAGCCAGTTTGTCCTCCTGGTTGCTATTCTGTGATGCAGCTGTGACTAAAGCTGCAATCATGTCTGCTTTAGTCAGGTTGGCATGCACCAGTCCTTTAGCCTGGCACAGCTCAGCCAACTGACTCCTTGTCAGCTTGCCAAACTCCTCTGCTGACATGCTTGCTTCCTCTCCCTGACTAACTAAGCTAACAAAAATAAATAAATAAAACAATTGTGATATAAAACTCTGAATGTTCACTGCATGGCTGTGAGTACAAACACCTTCAGTGACCACTGTTCACAGGCTACAGGAATTCAATATCCACACCACTACAAGCCAATTAATATGTGATATGGCTATCCCATAACTGCCAACCAATTAATATGTGATGTAGATATCCCATCACTGCCAAACAAATAAAATTTGTCACCCCAACACTGACCCAGTAAACAAGGAGCCTCAGTCACCACCACTGGGAACAGTGGGGAACGTACACACTGGGAGGATGACAAGTACATACACAGTAAAGTGCAAATACCCTTAAGAGCATGCATAGATCACCTTCAGTCTAGGGCTGGTTTCTCCCTCTTTCTCGAGATCCTCATTAAGACTCACCACTGGCATATGGGCTGACATCTCAGCTGAGTGGCCAAGCCAAAACCTCCAGCACCATCTCTGTCTAACCAGTGCTTTGTGTCCCTGTCCAAGTAGCTGACAAAACACACTTTCAGATTTGATTTATACACACACACACACACACACACACACACACACACACACACACACACACACGCACACACGCACACACGCACACACACACACACACACACACACACACACACACACACACACACACACACACACACACCTAGGAAAGGCTGGCACAGGTTTACTAGCTATTCCCCCTTTTGCCCATACTATAAGGTAATTCCAGCTGCCACCAGCCACTCTTTATCAGCTACTCTAAGGCACTTGACAAAGCATATCCAATCCTGCTGTGTAATGTTACTAATAATCCAAATGGTAGTCTGACCACGAGCAAGGTTATTTAGGAGTGGCCTGTACAGTGTCACCAAATAGATATGCAAGTACTCTAAGAGCTTAAATATGTCTGACAAATATCAGACACAAAGACAGGTTTAAATATATTTAATAATAAATAATAAAATAACAAGACAATACTCAGTAAATTCAACACAGTTACTTCAGAGTTCAAAATCACAGGAAGTATTTAAAACAACATTGCAGGACAGTCTCAAATAAAGAAAGAAAACATCTAAGCTAATCTTTACTATGTTCCTAACTTATCTAAAAGAGTTACTATACCCTAAAAAAACTTACTTACAGAGCAAGGCAAGTGCAAATGATGATGATATATGGATGTTCTTGCTAGGTCCAAGACAAAATGCAAACTGCCCAGTCTCTCTTTTTGAGAGAGTTTGTAAATTAATATCAAATATTACTGTTGAGTTAGCTTGGATGACATCATCTTTTGTCATCTGACTTTAGTTCCCAAGCTAAACCCCCACTGCAGCCTTTAACATCTCCTTGTGAAAAATATATAGCCTTCAGATGTTTGCAGTTGCTAGAAGACATAAAACAATAGAACACTTACAAAACAATGCAGAAGGCACCCAAGTTCTAGATATCCTGTCTCCTTGCTGCATTGAAACTAACTTTTATAACACAATCATAAAACAATTTAATTTCAACTTATTTTCTTGAAGTTTTGCAAGTTAACTCTGTATGTTCCAGTTTCTACTATTATAACATACATTTGCAGAGGTATATAGTTTATATACATTTCTGTTATTTTCTAGTAGGATACACCATGGACACATTCTTGAAGCTCAGTACTGTGCAAACCCTATTCAACACACACTTCTGCACCAGTAGTTTAATATACACATAACATATAGTTCTAATACAGTTGGTAACACAAGCAATTGCATCATGCTGATATTCACGAATGACTTATAACTATTTACAAAATTCCAGACAGCTGTACTGGCAGTATTGCCCTTTGTCACGCAGAAATGAAGGGATTTTCTCTTATGGCTCTAAGCCCTCCTTCACTGACTGACATGAGTTTGGCCCTGCAATGCTTTTGTCTGTATGCGTAGTTGTGTTCCTTTACATGCTTCTTGAAGCCTCATAAATTGCATGCCATATACTTCTTTGTCCACAGTGGGTGTCAGAACTATAGTGGGATTGGCTATCTACCTTCCCCCAAGGATGAATGAGAAGACATTACCCACTCACTTCTAACCTCAACCAAGCTCCTCCAGTGTCAAAGTTGCTAATCAGTCACTGGTTCGCTAGATTATAGTGATCTCATATTCCTTTTCTGCCACAGAACTGGGGCAATTGCATCCATTTGATTTATGGGTCACTGATCATTATAGGCATACACAGACATATAGAATTACAGGTCAAGCTATTTAGTTATTCTTGCTTATAGTGCGATAACAAGGAAACTTTTATTTGGAACCATTTATGTTCAGAATACAGAAATAGCATTTAAACCTGCAGCTTACTTTTTTCTTGATGTTAGACAACATTTAAGTCCTCTGCTTTTTGCTTACTTCAAAGTTACATACAATTTTGAGACTTATTTTGAGTCTCTTTAGAAGCCCAGAATTGATTATTGTAGTTTGAAATTGGTTTATTTTATGGTAATGAAAAAGATGACAGTTGTGCAGTACTTTACAATTGATTAACCAATCATACACTGCATGAAAGAATACCACAGACAATACTGTGGTTATTCCCATAACCTGTACTTTTAATAATAAATGCTGATATAACATAAACAATTGTTACAATTTTTTTGTGTTATTTCACTGTTTATCATTAAACGTTTGGGTTGTGTGAATAACTTCCCTGTTGTGTGTGTTGCTCTTTAATGCAGTGTATGTGATTGGTTAATAGTTTGGGTGATACCTGAATAAAGCTCTAACCACAGGATGATTTTGTTATATTGACCCTTAACCCTGCTTCTAAATTACAGCCACCAGGTGTTGGTTTTGCATGTCAAACACAGTGTTTCTTTCTTAAACTCTCATAGGGGCTGAATGCATCTCAAGTAGGGTTTACTATTAAAATGTTGTACCTGACTAGCATGAAGTTGCAAATGTCGAACATAACTTTTCAAAAGTTCGTATTATCGAAAAAATGTTGAACCCATATAAGCAAATGACAGGTTGTGTTTGTTTTCATACATTTCTGTGTTTAGTGTGCGACATTCAGGTTGGTCAGCATAGTCTTTTATGCGAGTTTAACTGTCAAGAATTATCTTACCTTAGTTGACGTTTTTGGCTGTGTACCCCACACCCCCTGAAAATTATATATACCAACTCCGTGATCACACTACAGTAGGGAAAAGGGTTGACACTGCAGCTGTTGATTGCTAGGATGTCACTTAACCTTTACTCTTCCCAAAATATGGAATGTTGCATGTGTGAAAAACAAAAAACAAATTAAAATATGTCTTTGTACTTCTATACGTCTCCGCTACTACCAGGACATCCAAACACATCAATATAACACAGTAATGCTATATGTCAAAGCAATTACTTATGTATTAACATGCAAACATCAATATACTTTCTGGCATTCTTTTGTTTATGTCGGACAGACAAACATGGAAGCTCAGATGCACTGTTATACTGTAGTGTGAACATATCGAATTCAGAAAACTAATTTTACAGTTTCAACTTTCTTAACAAAAAATATTTTGTTTTTCAACATTTAAAGTCACATAAAAGACTACTTAATCAACTCATTTTCAGTTTTTAATAGTAAACTCTCATGTAAATCTTAACAAGTACTCCATTTGTTCAATTTGTCCTCTGCTACTTATATAAACCTCTGAAAATGAAATCAATAAATTAGTCACTAGAATGCAACATATCTAAAGCAGGTTTTCACTGCAAAGGCTGCAAATAATTTCAAAATGAAATTAGAATATAAACAGGGAGGCTTGTGAGCCTCTTGATGCAGTTTGCAGTTCAGTTACCATGGACAGACTCAACATTGTTGACAGCCCATGGACAGAATGGATCTGAAGAATGTCTCACCTTGATTGAATTTTGTTTTCTGTCTCCAGGCATGCTTTTTTCTGAAATTTCTTTATCAGTGGAAACATGCTTCCTTTGCAATTGGAGATATTTAGTAGAAAAAACATAATCCCATCACCATCTGTTATGTGGTTGACTCAAACTCTTAAAGACATGTTCATGTAGAGTGACCAATTTCAATTTTTGCAGCAGACAGGTTGAGTGTCATGCAAAGTATACATTTTTCTTTATCCATTTTGCACACCATGCATGCTGCCCTTCAAGCTTCCTCCAACTGGACTTGATCCCACTCATTCCTGTGTACTGGATCCATAAGTACAGAGGCAATATCTGCCCAGAGTGGCACCATCCACTTGGCCATGAGGGTACTTTATGACCCCTGCTCACACTCCACCATCTGCTGAGGACTGGCAGCTTCATCCACTAGCCTTGGGTTAGTCTGATTGTCAACCCATACAGAGGTCCTATGATGCACTGCAGCCTTAGTCCCTTGGCCAGGAAATACATGGCACCCATGCTCCTTGCAGCTCACAGCATTCCAGATACAATCAATCAGGGTATTTCTACCAGTCCTTAGTCCTACTCCCTGTTGCTTAATGTGGGTTCTTGCATCACAGCAGGGGCCTGCTCTGCCCATCTCTCTGATGTGTGCATGCTTTCATTCACATACACAGTTATAGGTTCATAGGTAGATACTAGGCTATCGGCTTTGGGGCCTATACAAGCCTAGCCAAAAAGGTTCCCTGGCTTTCACCACCCAAGAAAATTATTTTCCTGTGCCCCTGTCAAGCAGTACCACAGAAGTGTTCCCTGGGGTGAATTTTCTATTTCCCATCCAGTCGTCAAAGTTTTTCTTAAAGAGGGCCAACAGAATAAACAGCCCTTGCAGGTCTTGAACCCAGGACCCTGTACACTATAGTCACAGCACTTAACCACTAAGCCATCACAGCTGTGATGAAATCTATCATCACCAGCTAGGAATAGTCAAGCCCTCTTCTCACACACCATAACCCTTTCTTATGTGCAAGCGTCTGCTTGCATGGGAGAAAGTGATCAGCTGGAACCACCATTCCCTCCCCCAGGATGTGTGAACTAGGAAGAGCTGTTCCCACCCACCTCCCCTGCATGTTTCCTTTAGCACCCACTCACAGGTTGCCTTTGTCAAGTTCAGGCTTTATCCACCTATGCCACAGAGCTAAGCTGCATATAGATAATATGGCACGTGATACAATCATTCTTATTAGGTTACGTGAGAGAATGGACAATTTTGTTTGCAAACCTAAGCAGTATAGTATATCAGAGTTAATTGTTGCAATATTACTCAGCTGAAATCACAGCCTTCAGTTCTACAATGTAATAATTTCTGTAGGGAGTAAAATGATAAGCAGTATATTCAGCAGACATGTCTTTAAGTTTCTGATTGGCTCCTGGTAGAGTTCATGTGCACTGTGTGTACGGTTCATGCAATTTGCATTAATGGGTCCTGATAATATCTGTTGATGCATCTTATATAGCATTAAGCACAATTTAGACCCCCCCAATAACAAAGTCCAATTTCAGCCTCCAAACAGGTTTTGTACAAAGGGAATGGAGAACAGCCTACAGTCATCCCCCTGCATAAGGAAGTACCTTTTACAGACCCAGGCAATTGCAGAACCATAAGTCTGACCAGCCTGATATGCAAAGCCATGGAAAGACTTGTCATGGAACTAATCAATAAGAACATAGGGAACCTCCAAACACTGGAAGTGTTTGGCTTCGTCAAGGGCAGGACACGGTGGACTTTTTTTTGAAAAGGTCAACAAAGCAATGGATGAAGGTAAAATGGCACACACTGCATACCTAGTTCTGGTCAAAGCTTTTTACACAGTCTCCCACTCAGGCATACTAGAAAAGCTAAATAAACTGGAAATAAACCCCTACATCACCTGCTGGATTGCCAACTGGTTCACAGATAGTATGCAGGAGATCAAAATAGGGGTAGCTACCTCCACAAAGAGACCAGTCACCAGTGGTGTCCTCCAGGGTTCAGTGCTGAGAGTTCTCCTGTTTGGCAAACACTTTTCTGCAGTAAAGGCCAATATCAAAGGGCTCTGGCTGACTAAGTTTGCAGATAACTGCAAATGTAAGCAGTCATTGAATCCCAAAATGACTTAGCCATCCTGCAGGAAGGGTTGTCTGAAATAAATAACTAGTAACAAAATCATGGACTTTAAGTAAATGTGAAAGAATGCTTTATCACATCTTTTTGGAAGCTATCTACCCCAGGGAACTACTATATTGGCAATATGCCTTTATGGATGATGCAGCGGTGCAGCAATAGCATTGTTGCCTCACAGCAAGAGCTTCTCTGATTTGATTCTCAGGTGGGGAGCCTTCTGTGTGGAATCTACATGTCCTCCCAGCATTCATGTGGGTTTCTTCCCATGTTACAAAGACATACGTCTGGAACGTTTCTCCCTGGGCTTCCGCTGAAAATTGGCTTTGTTTCAAGTCAGACTTTCCCAGTTAACAAATGTAAAATAAATAAAGAGTTGAGCAAATTGTTCAGAGCTTGGGAACTTATGTGGACAGTGACCTAACCTTTGACCAACATGTGTCCACTGTCATATGAAAGTCCTTCTATACTGGGCAGCATATAAACAAAGCAATTGTGTCTGGATCTAGGGATGCCATTGTCTTCCTTTACTCAGCCATCATTAGGCCAGTCATTGAGTATGATGCCCCTTTTGGCATATATCTATCCAGATATGTACAACAACTGGAATGCCCACAGAGATACATTACTAAAAGGATACAAGGCCTAAATAACATGTCCTACATGGACTGACTTAAAGTCCTGTCACTATAGTTGGTATCCTACAGACTGTTAAGAGGTGACCTGTGCCTGGCATACAAGGCATCCTCCAACCCAATACTTTTAGACCTGCTGCACACCTGCAAGTCAAATGAAATCAGAAATACTCAGTATGGGCATCTAAACCTGTTCTGTAATATCAACCAAACAATTTGAAGGGACAGGTACACATAGCTGGCTTTAGGCAACAGCGAACCCTGTGGTCACTGGGGAGCCCCTGGAACAGAGGGTCCCCAAAACAGCAGGTTATCTTATCTTAATATTTTATAGCATCAGTGAAACCAACAAAAAACAGTACAGCAATCTTGTATACTTAATAAATCAGGTAGGTAATAATAGCTCTTATTTACATATCCATTGAAATTCAGGGATATATCTGATTATAGTAACAGTGTTTTATCAAACAACAGGCTTCACAATTCCATTAAATATGCTACCACTGACATAGATCCCATGGCTTAGTTAAACCCTGCTGGTGGACATTCTGCCCATTAAAACTAGCAACTCAGTCAGCTCTATGTACCTGCAATACCCATGGCTGCAGGGGGGGGGGGCTTAATCATTCCTGACTGTGTAGGGGCCCCACAAAACCTGCCGCTGGTGGTTGGAGAAAAATGAGGAGAAACAAATGTATTCATTTCCTTATTGAGATCATTAACCTGAATAGGGCTGTGATATGACCCTGTTAGGATAAAGCTGACAATGGCCTCTGCTGTCAACCACAACCATTGTAAAAACTGCCCTGTGCATATGTGGGTGTGTACAGAAAGTTACTGTAGGTTCGGGTCTTGGGTAATCTGGATGACAGTCAGGGCTTTATCCTTCTGCACTGTATAACTGGCATGTTATCAGATTGTTTCATTCTATACCCTGAAGTGAAATAAAAGCCAACTCTACCTTTAGAATATATGACATGACTAGAATGACACTTCTTGAAAGCTGATTAACAGAAAATTAAAAAAAACAGATTTTCACTGTGTTGAAAAAATGTAAATTACAATTCATTCCTGAGTTGTCAGCAACTTTAACAAAGTATGCAATGAACAAGGGCAATTTAAGATGGGAAATAAAACAGACAAAATGAAACAATGTGTAATGCTTTAAGCAGTTTTGTGGGTTTATGGTAACCATGGCAACACTTTGCGAATTTCATTTTCTAAAGCAAATACAGGGATACAGAACAGTATGTTCTTCAACTTAAAGCTATTAACTTGTCAGGGAGCTAGAATAAACTGCTTGAAGACAGTCACGTACTGTCCAGTATATTTACAAGAAGTAAGGCTAACAGATGAACATCTTCACTATGTAACACTGACATTTGTAAAATGATTATGTGTCATATACTTAGAATATGACATGACCTTTGGAAAATACCACAGTTTATGTAGGCAAAACAACAGAATTAAGTAGTGTACAAAATGAAGGGAATGTACTGCTCTCAAGAGCACTGTGAGGATGATTAATAACTCTTAGTGTGTTGACATCAATGTAGGGCCGTAGTAATGACATTTTTGACTGTAGTGCCTTTATACCGGAGGAAAGAGAAAAACAAACTGACCCTTCATTTCACATATTACAGTATGGTGTATACATTCTTTGTAGGAAACAGTTTCTTATGAATTTAGCAGTGATTGTTACATGAATTGTCCTTTACTGTCCTGTTACACTCAAATGTTCATGTATACAGTAACAATTATGTATTGTTATGAAGTCACTAGTACTGATAATGCCACAGTATTTTTTTTTGCCTCGCATATATTATTTTATTATTTGTTTGCATATTTATTTGTTTAGAACAGGTAAGCAGACTGGACAACTCAGACCCATTTTCAACCATAGCCTAGTAACAATTTTACACATAGCACAAAAACTGTTCAATATTATATTATGCTGTCAAAGCAAGACAGAATAGGAGATAGTTTGCAAACAAGTTAAAGAAAGGTATGCTGCAAAAGGTCAGTGTTTAGCAATCATTCGGTAACAGAAACAAGGTAAGGACAGAGAACATCTGGAAGATAAAGGAATGGTAGTTGGGAAATAAGAGTGTTGCAGGCATGAAACAGTACAAGATCGACTGCATGGAGTAATCAGCCAACAGAAGCAGAATTAGTAGACAACAAGCAAAAAAGTAAAGTCAAGGATTGATAAAGAGGTATGCTAGAGGTTTAAGAAGTGTGGCAAGAGGTAAACAGAGGCTGAGTGGAGAGAAATTGTGAGAGTGTTCATGTGATCCCATATAGACCTCTGCAGGTTGGAAGTAAAAACAGGCAAGTTCTAAAAAAATAACTGAAGGCCGAAAGTGTGAAAAGGCAGTGACTATGTCATGGTAAGATAGTGCTGTTATATAGGAAGAAACTTTGTGGCCAAAAGTAAGTCAATAGTGATGGATGCAGAGAGACAACTATCAGTAAAAGTGCATTGAGGGCAGCAGGAGACACGGTGGATAGAGCAGCTCTTGAGCACAAGTCAGTATTGTTAAGAACAGTAGCTTGAAGATGAGAATTGTAAATGATAAATGGTGCGGTGCTGAATTGTTGGAAAGTTTAAACTGGAAAGGGTAATACAGTGTTGTTTATATTTGTAGGAATGCACATTAAAGCAGCACATTTTATTCTGATACAAGCCTGTGCCAGTGACATAGAGAGACAAAGCTCTGACTGTGAACTGGGGACTCACATCCATATAGTGGCTCAGGTGCTTGATGATGCAGGCAGGGGAACTTGGACATGTCCATCCTGGTGAGGGAAGGAAACAGAATGGGAAGTCGGTAGGTTTGGTCTTTTTTTTATAGCCCTGGTGGTGGCCAGGATGTGAAGAGACAGCCAAGTTTGGAGTACACACTGCCCCCTGAGGAATATCTGCTCAGAGTCCAGGGTAGATGCATTTACAGGGCTATTAATGGACATTTCTCCACTGTGAAAAAAATAAATGCCTGAAATGCTCACTTACAAAAGAAGAGAGAGTGGTACCACTGGAGAGGAGTACTACAGATCCGGCCATTTGATTTGCTGGCCTCCTGCTCATCCTGCTCATGTTCTAGCATGACAATAAATCGGGTAGATCATAGGTGAGACAGAGCAAGAAGTCAATAAATTTAAATGGAGAGAGGCAAGTGCAAAGAGAAAGCTCAGTGATGCCATTTAGTAAGTTTTTTTTTTGTTTGTTTTTGTTTACCTGCAGACAACGAGATCTTCTCACAAGTCCTTAGCTTTCCTTGATTTTGTAGAATGTACCAGATTGTGTTTGTCCTGTCTTTGGCTTCAGCTCGGTATTCCTCTCCACTGTCTGGATTTTTGCCTCCTATATTTAGTCATTTCCTCATAAAATGTGTGGTTTTCTGGTAAATCAGTGAGGACAGAAATCATTAAATAATGACAGACATTTAAGTTTCAGACTTTATATCCTTCAGAAAAATGTATGCTAACAGAATTTTTCTAGCAAATCTTTGAGGTCAGAAATTATTATATAACAAAAGATGTTTTAGTTTCAGACTTCATATCATTCAGAATATGCAAGCTAATAGAAATTATGTTATTCTGGCAACTTTTCAAGTTTATAAGAACAATATTAAAACATGCCCCCAATTTTGGGCCTTTAACTCCATTATTTATTGCTTTGTCCATGTTTCTTATACTGAGAGATTGTGGTATTTCCCTTGTATTCTTTTTCCTGGTAAACCACTGAGGATTACAGTCAGTCAAGAAATGCAAGATACAGGAGGTCTGTGCTTCTTTTTTTCACAGACAATGTTTGCTGATGCAAAACCTATTGGTCTACTAACTAAATGAAATTGACTAACAGAAAAATGCTAGACTTTCTGTTGGGGGAATATGAATAAGGACTGCTTTTTTGCATTATTGTTTATTCTGACTTTACAGGATTACTGTGATTTGTGTGAAGGAACATTGAATACTTTAATCTATGACTACTGTTTCCATGAAATAAAGCTGAAATATAATCCATGGCTGTCATTTTTAGTTATAACTGATGTGTGGGGGTGGGAGATATCTGTAGAAAGTAAATTACCCTCTTGCTGTTTTCTCAGTTTAAAGAGTCACTGTCTACCTTTGCAGAACTAATTTGCATTTGCAGGGTTGCTGCAATTTGTAAGAAGCATCTTGGAATACCTTAATGTGTAGCAACTGTTAGCATAGAATAGAGCTGATACACAATTCATGGCTGTCATTTTTTATCACAAGCATCTAAAATGCATACAAAAATAGCTATAACTGCTAGGTGGAGGAGAGAACTCTTGACATAACTTACTTGAAACACTCTGCACCATTTTCTCCACCTAGACATGGCTGTGAATGACTGATAACAAGAGAGCAGTGCCAATATGCAAATATCCAGCTGCCCCCTCCCGCATATCCTACCATATATATAATATCAACTGTTATTAACACGCTTTTAAGAGCCTTCCTGTACTATGGTGGGGGGTGGCAGCCTCCTGATGGATGTTGTGCTGTCCCATCTCTTAAAGTAATAGTGGGCATGACTAACTAGTAGGCAGGGATGGAATTTGCTACAGCTCACCCTGTAGGGTGTTTAAAGTAAGCTTTGATGAGCTGTCTACATAAAGTACCTGACCCTATTGTTTTCTTATTTTAAATAGTATTTTCTACACTGAATCCTGTTGGGTGTTGAAAGTAAGTTTTGTCAAGCAGTCTGTATAAAGTAACTGACCCTCTTGTTGTTTTCTCATTTTAAACATTCACCAACTGGCTTTGCAGGACTAATGTGCATTTGGAGATGCCTATAGAAAGTAGCTGACCTTTTTCTTTGCTCAGTTTAAACATACTAATATGCATTTGTAGGATTAATGTGATTTGTGTGAAAGAGCTTAGAATACTTTAATGTGCAGCTACTGTTTGCATGGTATACAGTTGATCTACAATACATGGCCGTCATATTTCTTTTTTTTTTTTTTTATGACCATCATCTAAACTGCACACAGAAGCATCCATAACTGCTGGATGGAGATGGGAGTTGTCTGTTGAAAATAAATGATCCTGTTGTTTATCAGTTTAAACAGTCACTATCTAGATTTACAGGACAAGTGTGCATTTGCAAGGTTACTATGATTCATGTGATGCAACTTGGACTCCTTTAATCTGTGGGTACTGTTTCCATAAAGCAAACCTGAAATATAATACACAACCATTATGTTTAGCTATAACTGCTGGGTGGGGGTGGAAGTTGTCTGTAGAAAGTAACTTACCCTCTTGCTATTTTTCTCAGTTAAAACAGTCACTCTCTGGCTTTGAAGGATTAATGTGATTTGTGTGATGCAACTTTGAATACTTTTAATGTGTGGCTACTGCATGCCTGGAAGTTCACATTGTTGAAATATAATAAATGGCTGTCATTTTAATTGCAATCATTTGATGTGCACACAGAAGTAGCTGTAGAAGTAGCTGTTTCTTGAAAATAATTGACCTTTTCTTCTCTGCACAGTTTAAACCATGATTATATGGCTTTCAAGACTAGTTAAATTTGCTTGAAATAAGGTGGACTATTTAACTGGACATCTGAGATATGCAAGACAAAATCATTATAATTTTTGCAACATTTGTAAAGAAAAATGGCTAGCTATTTGTTGTTGCTTACTCATTATTCTGGCTTTGCATGACTAATGTGAAATGTTTGAAGCAACTTAGAATATTTTAATGTATGGCAAATGTTTGTATAGATCAAAGGTGAACTACATTACATGGTCATCCTCTTCCATCAAAGTCAGATATCCGAACTGTACACAGAAGTGGCTATAACTGCCTTATGGGTGTGGTGGCTATCTGGATGAAAGTAACTGACCTGCTATTGTTTTTATTCAGTTGAAATTATCTTTTAAAAATAACAAATAAAATTCTACAGAGAACATCATGAACGTTTGAGTTTCTTGGGGCATGGTGGTCCCCACACTCCAGGGCAGTATATGTGGATTTGACATAGGCTTAGTAGTGGCCTCTGTCAGGAACCTCACCTAGTATAAGACCAGACCTTCTCAGAGAGCACATAGGAGGTCATTGTAGTTTCCACTGGGGGCGTGGGGACAATGCCCTTATTTCTATAATTTTCATCCCAAACCTCAGAGATGTGCACAGGTGACTACAACTTGTGTTGAGCTGGGGAAAATGTGGTTATTATTTCATTAACTGTCCTCACAAACTTCAAAGGTATTCACTGAGGGTCATTACAGCTTGTGTAGAAGCAGTGTGCTGTCTAAGAGTAACACATTGGAAGCATTACTGTGATCATTTTTCTTAAACTTTCTTCACAAACAGCAGATATGTACACAGGTGTCTATCTTTTGTGGGAGTGAAAGGAGGCACACTGTTTGTGTCTGACAGCAGTAGGTTGAAATATGTTATGTGCTTTTTTTCAGTTTCACCCCAGTCTGACACAGAGGTATTAAGACCGAGTCTGTCTTTTGGGAATTGGGAATAGATGTGAGGAGGCAGGCTGTGTATATTTATGACAGCAGCAATGTGAAATATATTTGACTCTTGTCATTTGTGTCTTCACTTTCATCCCAGTCTAACACCAGAGAAGAAACACAGAAGGTGACTGTTTGGAGGGGGTAAAGTGGCAGGTATTAATCTCCGATATGATTTATGCATCCTCTCAAACATTTGTCTTTTCAGTTTATTGTGAACTGCTCTTTTCTCAGCATTGAGCATTAAGGCTTGAATGCAACTTATTTCTTGCTTGAAGTTAAAATAAAAAATATGATAGAATTTCTTTCTTTACAATCTTTGTTCATGCCATCATTAGGTCAACATGTTGGAAAAAAGCTCTATAATGCATCTCAGAGCATTTAGAGCGCTAAGGGTTCTGGTGGCTAAGTAGACCCCAGACTACTGGCTTAATGCAGTTATTTACTCCAAATGCTGTCTTGTTTATTTGGTACCTGTTGAAATGATGCAGGGAAAAAACTAAGTTTAAAAATATCACAGAAGTTCTTAATCATGATTTTTGTTTCTGGTCATCATTTGATCAAAAGGGTGGAAAAAGGTCTAAAATCCACCTCCAGCATCTAGAACCTCCATGGTTTCTAGGATATTAGTAGCCCCAGACCCCCAACTTAATTCACTTATTTCCTCAACATTTATTGCAGTGCAGTCCTGATTGATTAGGATGTGTTGAAAGGAAGCAGGAAAAGGAAATTTGAAGAATAAAAATAAATGTATTTCCTTAAATAGGATTATTGTTCTTATCATTAGATGAAAAGGTTGTTTGTAAAAACTTTGAAATGCACCTCAGAATATCTAGGAATCCCATGAGTTTTGGAGGATTAGCAGCCTCAAGACCTCAAGTTTAATTCAGGTATTTCCTCAACAGTTATTACAGTGCAGTCCTGGTCAGTTAGGCTGTGTTGAGAGGATGCAAGAAAAACAAAAGTGAAGAGTAAATCTGAATTTCTTTCCCTAATCAGTTTTTCATGCTGTGATTGGATGAAACAGGTTGTTTAAAAAAAAACTCGGACCCTAAGGCTAGTCCCCCAGACCCTCAGTTTAATGAAGTTATTTCCCCCACAGTTATCAGAGTGAAGTCTTGACCAGTTAGAATATGTTTAATGAATGAATGCAGGAAAAAATGAAGACTAAGGAAAAACTGTGATAAAAGGAAGAAAAAAGTAATCTGAATAGTGTAGATAAGCCAAAATGGGGGTAGGGGGGTCTAGGAGACACTGGATAATGTGCGTGTGGGGGGGAGGGCACTGTGGTTCTCATTGCCTTGGGTGCTGGACCTGCAATAATCTCAGTTATTAGCTTCAGAATTTCAGCAGGTACCCCTTTTAAACATTTAGTGCGATTTGCTTTTCTAATAACAAACTAGAAAGCAAGAGAAGGCGTGCTATAAACCATTCATAATGACTTCTGATAAGGGATGAAACCTGGAAAAAACACTACCATCTGCGTAGCAGACAGTGCTTTACAAGGGATTCTTGGTCAGGAAACAAGTTCTGCAAAAGTCCTGAGTTTAGAATGATGAAGACAATCAGTGGACCTAAAGTGGTGCTGTTTATAAGGAATTTTCAAACTGGTTTTCTAGGTAGCTGAAAAAACAGTTAGCAAGAGCTCCACAGGCCATATTTTTATTTTCACATAATGAAGAGGATGAGAGAGAGTCAGAGGCTTTGCTTAGCTTTACATATATTATGCCTATATTGTCCTTTGTTTTGGTGTGCATGGTGTTCATGAGAGCAATAAGTGCTATGTAGGCCCAGTAGCATGCCTGCAAGTTATATTGAGATAGCTGTAATAAGTAGGTTGAGTGAGGGTTACCAGGTAGTTGGGTGAAAATGATCTGCTCTAGAATTTACTTCATGTGGGTAAAAGTAAGGTATGGTGAGGTTTAGGTACTATAGAGGATAAGGAAAGTTGTGAAACTGGATGGTAGTTTTTGGTTTCCAGATGAAAGGAATGATTTTTAAAAAGTAAAACGTTAATAAAGTAGTCAACATGTATACATTATGAGCACAGAAACATTGACAGACTTAAATGTTTAGATGTGACAGAACAGTGAGTGTCTAAATTTGTGTTATAGGTTTGTTAAGTCTGAACAAAAAAGAAAGCAAGAAAGAAAGATTCTTGTTCTACTGGCAGTATCACAGTGGGGAAATGGGGTTGGAATCCAATGTGGGGACCAGTGAAGATTAGACAATCCATTAATATAGTATTATAGAAGGTGAAATGTGGAGCAGTGGGGTCTATATATATATATATATATATATATATATATATATATATATATATATATATATATGGATTCCTTTCACAAACTCAAAGTTTCAAAAATTCAAACTGCAAACTGTCAACACCATAAGATCGAAGTTTTGAAAATCTGAATGTTTTGAATGGAGATTGCAGTAAAGCGCAAAACGGGACTTTACCATTTTCCTCACTGTAGTGCAATCTCGAAGTTGGTACATTTATTTAGCAGGGGGTGTGAGCAGTGTAGTGGGGCTTGCCCCCCCCCCGCCCCATAAAAATGTAAAGAACAAATTTTTTTGTTTTTATTTTTTTATTACAATTTTGAACTTTCAAAACTTCAGTCTTATTGTCTCAACCATTTGTAGTTTGAAGTTTTGAAACTTTGAGCTTCTGAAGTAAATATATATATATATATATATATATATATATATATATATATATATACACATATATATAAAATGGATCTACCTCAGTTAGTTGAAATCCCACTTCATCGAATTTCAGTTCATCAACACTCAAAATTTTAAAATCGCACTTCATCGAAGCAGCGAAACAAGGAAGATTTTCCCATGGTAAGTAACCAATTACCCAAAATGAACCAAAACCTAAACTGTAGCATCTCTAACTCACCCAGGTGGGGGCTACATCCCCACAGCCCCTAATGTGGGGGCTGCATCCCCCACACACCCCTAACTAAATATACCAACTCAGAGATCGCACTACAGTTGGGAAAAGGGCAAAGTTCACCCTCTCGCACAGCAAGTTACTTACCTTGGGAAAATGTTCCTTGTTCCTCTGCTTCGATGAAGTGGGATTTTGATATTTTGAATGTCGCTAAACTGAGATTTGATAAAGTGGGATTTCGACAAAGTCTGGTATACTCATATATCATATATATATATATATATATATATATATATATATATATATATATATATATATATATATAAACAACACCATGCCTATTGTTTTGCTTGACCTATAGATGTAAAAGAAATTTCTGTTTTGGTCAAGAGAAGGTGGGAGGACGTTATAACATTCGAAACATGACTAATAGCTTTGCCTGGGGAGTTTATTTCTAGCCAGCTTGCAAAGAGTAAGATCCTACATTTTGGTTACTGCACACTGTATATGACAAATGAAATTACAGTAAGAAAAATTGCTCTATAAAACAGACATTATACTTTACAATGAGGCATTGTATATTTTATTTTATTTTTCCCATTGATACAGCTGCCTGAGGGATTCATTAGCTGAATGACACAGACATCTGAAAATTTCCTAAAAGGTAGCAATTAACTGTAACATCAGAATCTGTTCTCTTTGCAGAAAAGGTGAAAGAGAACGGATTATGGTGGTTCAGGCACATGTACAGGAAAGCAGAAGACAACCTGATGAAGATGATGATTTGGGACAGACAGGAAGAAAGAAATAGGAAACAAGAGAGTCTGAGGTGGATGGACTGTGTGAGAGAAGACCTGAGTCAGTCAAGCATGACTTGAAAAAGGCAGAAAAGTAGCATTGAATTGGGAGACATGGTTACAGGAGACACAACACCCTGACCCCATGTAGAAAGTGGTGAAGAAGGGGGCTGATGATGATGATGTAACAATGATATAAAACCACAAACTGCTATTGTTGAAGTCTGGAAATGTATATGTTTTGTTGATAAACTTGACAGGTTTAATAACTGCATGTGGCATACTGCAGAGTACTGGAATCTTTTTGAAAGAAACATACCAAGACGACAACACTGTCATTCCTCCCAGTGCATGAAGTATATATTTCACTTTTATTCAATGAGTTTGTTATTTTCATTGCTACAGTGCTTGACAAACTTGGTGGTAAACTATAACATTGGTGGTATTTGCTCTGTAAAATGTGAACACTTATCATCAGTGGGGAATATGCATTTTATTTACCCTATCGGTATACTTGCTTACCAAGTACAGTGATAGAGTATCATATAACACTGACTTCTGTAAAACCAATAGCCTCTTATGCTTCTTAGTGAGTAAGTAAGTAAAGCAATAAACCAACAAACAAATAAATATGTATACAGCAGAATCCATTTAACAAAACCTGGCAGACAGAATGGGCAATCCAGAAAAAAACAATTAAAACTAGATACACTTATGCTGGAGTTTGGTAATTTTACATTTAGTCATGTTAATGCAGTATGGGAGACACAGCTGTCTGTATGGGGAGTGCGGTGAAATGGTTGATGGGTTACCTGTTTAATCTGTCAGATTCAGCCAAACAAGAATTTATTCCATGTGTAACAGAGTTACTCCCTAACCCAATTCAACTGCAACCTGGAAAATTGGATGGGGAACAGGAAACTCATCCCTGGTTTGGCACCTGTGTCTCTAATGGACACAGGCAACCTTTAAATGGTTCATCTCCCAGGCCCTAGCTTGTAAATGTTTCATCTCCCAAGCCCCTGCTTACACATATCAAAGATAACAGAATTTGTCAAAGATTTGGATGCATGGCTGGGCTTAAAAGGCCTTTTTAATGATTAGCCTAGTAAACACCTGTGAACCTATTGCATTTATATCTACTTATGAATTCAGGGCTAGTTATCAAAATATACCTCAGTGAAATGGAGCTCACTGAATGCACACTACTTAAATGGAATCTACTAAACAGAATGAAAATGAAATCTTTAAATACTTTATGCAGGTAGAAGTCTCCTACACTTACTAATTCTAACTCCAAAGTCACACCAACTGGGAGAAATAGGAAAACAAAGATCCCGAGTCATATCCAAGGCTGTGTGACCTATCTGACCTAGAATAAATAGCACAGGCAAAACTGCTCTGTCACATTCAGTGAAAAACATTTCTGATTAAAAACCTCATATTCATTTGTTAACCAGGTAGGCCCACTGGACACACAATCCCTTTTCAGGGGTGACTCAGGAGCAGTATCTGGTTAAGTGGCTTTCTCGAGGTCTCACAGTAAGTAAATGACTGCTGAAGGCAGTCATTTACTACAACACATGAACTACAGCTCATAGGCTTAACCCTCTGTGCCAAATGCCAACTACCAAATACATTCAGCGAGTTCTCCTTTGTCAATTTTCACTGCAGAATAATTACAAAAGCAACTATTTGTCTGTGTGTGTGTGTGTGTGTGTGTGTGTGTGTGTGTGTGTGTGTGTGTGTGTGTGTGTATATATACACACACACACACACACATATATATATATATATATATATATATATATATATATATATATATATACATATACATAGATATATATATATATATATATATATACATATATATCTAATATATATATATATATATATATATATATATATATATATATATATATATATATATATATGTGTGTGTGTGTGTGTATATATATATATATATATATATATATATATATATATATATTTCTGTGTGTGTGTGTGTATATATATATATATATATATATATATATATATATATATATATATATATATATATATATATATACACACACATATATATATATATATATATATATATATATATATATATATATATATATATATATATATATATATATATATATATATATATATATATATATATATATATATATATATATACATATATATATATATATATATACATATATATATATATATATATATATATACACACACACACACACACACACATATATATATATACACACACATATATATATATATATATATATATATATATATATATATATGTATATATATATATATATATATATATATATATATGTATATAGGTCTACCTGAGATGGTTGACAGGCCATATGATCGACACTCATTTGGTTGACAGTTCATTTGGTCGACAAGCAGATTTGCCCCCCTCCCCAATGTTGTCCGACCCTGGAGTTGATATATATAGTTAGGGGGGGGCGCGAAGCCCCCACATAAAATGCTTGTTGACCAAATGAACTGTCGACCAAATGAGTGTTGATCATATGGCCTGTCGACCATGTAAAGTAGACCCATATATATATATATATACTCAGAACTCAAAGTGGTTACACAAGAAGACAAGCCTAAGGAAGGGCGACAATGGAGTGATAAAAACAATGACTAGAGCCCAGTTAAAGGAGAAAATACCACTGGGACTGCTGTGGTCTAAGAAAATGGAGCTTTTACAGAGGACAAACTTCTTTGTTTTAGGCTGCCATAATATTTATAATTTACATAAAAATATGGCCCACAGACTGGTGTTCAAATTGCAGACTTCACTGTTACATGCATATCTATTTGCTTGCAGCGACACTTTTACAGCAAAATAAAAACACACTAAAGAGACAATTGAGAGCACTGAATCATGGTTGACTGAGCACAATACTATCTCAAAGATGAAAGTGGTTTAATAACTGTCTTGGGCAAGGAGACATAAGAAAGGAAGGTAGGAGACCAAAGATGACGTCCTTGAAGGCATGCAGTTCCACTAAAGAAAGACAGGAGGCTATAAATAATGGGAATAGCAAGTGTAGAAGAAATGAAGAAAATATAAGAGAAAGAGATAGTTTGAATAAGAGCAGTATGAGTAAATGTCAGTGTCTATTAGGAAGCTGAGAGTAAAAGCTGACCAGCAGGATGTCAGTGGAGGAGGGGTTATAGACTATAAGGCTATTGCTTACAAATTAGGACACTGAAGCACTTGTCTTCAAACTAGCTACTATACCTGGAATAGTGTTGATAGGGGTGTGGCTAAATCATGCTTCATGTTGTTTAATATGCAACCAGAGATATTGTCAGGACCAATCAATCCAGTATTTTAAACTTTTGATACCACTTTTAGGACTTGATCTTGTGTGATAGCTGGGGGTGAGCCTGTTTCAGGTATATCTTGAGGGACAGACAGAAGGGAGAATTGAGTAAAGTTAGAGATAAATTTATTGGCCAGTAGGTTACCTATAGCTTCAGTCTCAGTGTAGGTACCCTCATTCACAATCAGCTCAGCACATTGCTGCATTGGGCTTTTGAGATTACAAACATAACTAAAAACTGCCTTGTGATTGTCTTTGGCTTAGATAGCTGTTTTAGTCTCAAACTTGGCTTTGGTGGATTTTATTAAGCTCTTAAATTGTTTGTTTATTTCAGTGGCAAGAGCTCGAACATTCTGGGAATTACTCTACTTACTTTTGGTAAAAATTATAAAGCTTGTTGATTTCATAGGTTCATAGGTAAGTACTAGGCTATCTGCCCTAGGGCGTATATAAGCCTAGCCAAAAGAGGTTCCCTGGCTTTCGCCACCCAAGAAAATTATTTTCCTGTGCCCCTGTCGAGCAGAGCCACAGAAGTGATCCCCGGGTGAATTTCCTGTTTTCCATCCAATTGTCAAGATTTCTTTTAAAGAGGGCTAATGAGGAGTTTTGCTTGACATGAATGGGTAATCTGTTCCAGAGCATGGGAAGTCTCTGGGACAGGAATCTATCCTTCCAGCATGTTCTGTTTATTGTGGTGACAGGGTTTAGGTCCCTGGAGTATGTGGCTCGGAGAGATTGGGATTTCTTTAAGTGTAGCCTGTCCATCAGATCTGGGTTGGACATGACTTTGTATGTTAGGCAGAGGTCACCTCTGAGTAGGCGATATGCGACGGAGTAGAGCTGGAGTTTTTTGAGATGGTCTGCATATGGCATCTGTTTGAGGCCAATAATCCTCTTAGTGAGGTATTTCTGTGGCCTTTCTAGTTGTTGTAGATGTCTTGCGAGGTACATGCCAAGCGGGGCATTGTACTCTATAATGGGCCTGATGAGGGATGAGTAGAGAGGAACGATGACCTCTCTTTTTCTGGAGGGAACCTCTTTGTGATGAGGTGTGCCATGTAGAAGGACTTCCTGACTACTGTGGCGACATGATTATCAAAGGAGAGACTACTGTCCACCTGTGTCCCAAGGTCTCTTATCATACTTTTGGTGTTTAGTAGGCTACCGCTTATGTGGTACTTCATGGGTATGGTATTTTTCCCAAATGGGATGACAATGCATTTCTTGGCATTGAGCTTGAGGCCATGACTTTGACACCAAGCATCAGTGAGGCCTCTTTGTAGAATGTCCACATCCTTAGGCAAATGTATCATGGCTCCTAGTTTGCAGTCGTTTGTGAACTTCATTAGCCAGAAACCAGCTGTATTAGCCTGGGCTTCTGAGAAGTAGATACCGAACAGGAGAAGACCTAGGACCGAACCCTGTGGTACTCGGCTTGTCACTGGTCTGAAGTCGGATTTGAAGTTGGCTACTTTCACTATGTGGGTTCTGTCAGTGAGCCAATTGGCCACCCATCTTGTGGCATAGGGATTTATGCCCAGTTCGGTGAGTTTATCTATAATACCAGAGTGGGGGATGGTGTTGAAAGCCATGGCGAGGTCAAGATAGGCTGTATGCACCACCTTACCCTCATCTGCAGCTCTGATGACTGCTTCAAAGAAGTCAGTCAGGTTTAGGAGGCATTGACCTACCTTTTACAAACCCAAACTGACTGGGGTCCAGAGTTTAGAGGTTACATATGTCTTTGTTTATAAGCTCCAGGATGATGCGTTCCATGGCCTTGCAGACCAGGCTCATCAGGCTAATGGGGCAGTAGTTCATGGGGTCAGTGGTGGCACCCCCTTTGTAGAGTGGGATAACCGTCGCTGTGTGCCATTCCATAGGCACAAAGCCTGAAGTGAGGCTATGGTTGAACATGGTACTTAGGCGGGGTACCAGTTCATTCTATAGTTTGTGCAGAACACACCCTGGGATGTTGTCTGGTCCCATGGATGTTGTGTTCTTGGCTTTGGAGAGTGCGGTCTTTACTTGTGCATCTGTGATTACAGGGGCTTTGCAATCTTCCAGTATGGAGATGGGCCCTTTGGGGGGGGTGAAGGGGGGGTAAAGTTTGCTCAGAACCTGTCTGCTAGGATGTTGGCAATATCAGTTGGTTCAGTAAATCTAGTGCCATTATGCTATAGCTCAGAGCACATCTGAGTGTTGCTATTGAGATTCTTGACATAGCTGTAGAATACGTTGTGGTTATCTTTAGAATCCAAGGCAATTTTATTTTCGTAACTAGTTTTAGAGGATTTTATGAGAGATCTCAGCTTCTTACTGAGGCTGACCAGAGAATTCCTGCAATCATAGGATTTTGCTCTTTTTTGCAACAGTTTCTTCCTTCTGTTGTAGAATTTGTTTATGGCAGGGGACCATCAGATTGGCTTCCTTTTTTTGGAGGATAGCGTCTTGGTTCTGTTGGAGATGGTATGGTCCATGCACTCATGTATGTGCTTATACAGTGCATTTGTATATGATTCAGCAGTCATGTCTCTATTTGTCATCTTTATGGGTGTCATAAAGTTAGCTACTTCTGTCTTAAGAAGCATGAAGTTGGCTTTGGAGAAGTTTTTGACGGTGATTTCCTTAATGGTTCCAACATGTGGGTTTGTTTCTGGGGTTTGTCCTGCACTTGTTCCTGTGGGGTATAGCTGCATCTATGCAACTGTTTGCATGCTGCTATAGTGTGGTGGTGCACATTTCTGTGTATTTAGTGGAGTTAACTGAGTCTGGTGGAGATTTGATGCTTGCCACTGTATCACTTAGGAGTAGGTTGTTTGTCTTAAAGAAATTTCAAAAGGGACCTTGAATGGAAGGGACCTCTGGTTTCAGTTTTATTTTGAAAGAGACTGCTTTATTGTCAGACCTATCAAGTGATGAAGATACACAAGGAACGATACAAGATACTGAAATACTAGCAAGGACAAGATCCAAGATGATATTCCCCTTAGTGGGTACAGTGATTAATTGTTCCAGGGAATTTGTATTGACAATGCCCAGGAATCTGTGCTTATGCACAAGTGGTGGTGTAGGTTTCCCAGTCTGTAGCCAGATACTTTAGATCACCTAGGAAAATGGTATTGGGTTTGATGATGGGTATCTTCAGCAGCAGCTCACGTTTTCCATTTTAAACATGGGGTTGGAGGTGTCAGGTCAGCTGTCATCAATTTTCTCAATTCATTGTCACTCTCGTACCTTTTTCAACAATCATACCTGACTGTCACAGGCCTTCTTTCATGCAATCCATCCATCTCTTTGCTGGAGGTCTTCATTTCTACTTACTGCTTTCTTGTGCTTCCCAAGTCTTCTTCATCAAATCATCTGCTTTTCTATACATGTGCCTGAACCACTGCATTCTGTTCTCATTAACCTTATCTATAATAGGAGGTACTTTGGCTTCTGCACCGACGTCATCATTTCTGCATTTGTCCCGTGGTGAGCATTCAACCACCCTTCTCAGACACTTCATCTCCATCACCTTTAACGTCTTCAACTGATCTTCTTCCACTTCTCAGGTTTCTGTGCCATAAAAATGCTCTAGTCACATTGCTGTTTTGTACACTTTACTTTTCAGGTTCTTTGGCATTCTTCTGTCACATACTATCACTGAAACTCTGTGCAAGTTACTACATCCTGCTTGATTCTAAATTTGACATCCTCATTCAGACTTTTCTTCTCCTCAGCCACCCTTCCCAGATACATGAAGCTATTAATCTCATCCACTATTTCCAGTCCATCTCAATTTTCAGCTTCTTACAATTTCTCCCATTTGCTGCCATGACAACTGTTTTGTCTGTGCTTAATTCCCATGTGCATTCAGTTTTGCATTCCATTCCCCTATTATTTGCTGAAGTTCCTTTTTACAGTCTGCTTGTAGTAACACAGCATCTGTATACAACAACATAGTTCATCTGTCCTCTCCCCAGCCTAATTTTTAATGTAGTCCTTTACCAGTATGGACAGCAGTGGGCTCAGTGCTGAACCCATATTCACCCCCATTTCTACTGGAAGGCGAGTCTGAAAACTATTTGTACTTATATTACTGGGACCTTGTACATAGTCTGCAATAATTTTACCAATGTTTCTGGGACTTTGAACCATTGCAGGACTGCCCAAATCATCTTTCTTGGGATATCGTAATATGTTTTCTCCAAGTCTAGAGATGTCCAGTTGGAGTCATTCCTCAACTGCAGCTTCTTCTCCATTAACTGTCTCACTGAAAACATTAGGTCAGCTGTGCTGCATCCTGATCTGAATCTGAGCTGCTCATCTCTAATCATACTTTCTGCTACTCTGCGTATTCATTTATCAGTCATCCTCTCCAGCACTTTCATGCAGAGTGACAGGGGTTTGATAGCTCGATACTGCCCACAGCTGTGAGTGTCCCTTTTGCTCTTATACACTGACACTAGAATGCATATTCTTCAGTCATCTGGGTTACACATTTCTCTCCATACTGCTATGATTACCCCCAGGAGCCATTTTCCCCTAACTCCCCCAGCCAATAGGAATAACTGCAATTAGGAGTACAAAGAACAGAAAAGAGGTGTCTGGAATTTACTGGAGGAAGCTGGCATAGGAACCAAAGAATTAGTAACAAATAATTACAGAGGGGAAGGTAATAAAATGAGAAGAAGCCAAAGAAGACATTTGGATTGCAGGCTAGTGACTGCCTTCTCTATCAGGGACTGCTATCAGAGTATAGACAAAGAGAAAATGATAGGGGAATCCTAAATGAAAGACATGCACTGGTTGAGTTTTCAATTGCATCTAGAACAGAAGGTGCTGTTAAAAAAGGGATAATTAGTAGGACATATAAAATACTGCATGATAACTATGGGGATCATTTGGAAGCGAGATTAGGTATGCAATTCACAAAGAAGCAATGGGAGGACATATGTATGGCTCCCAAAAATGCAACAAAATCTAGACGATTTAGGGGTTTTGCCTGAAAGGGTTTACATAGATAGTTTTATACCCCAAGCAGACCCCAAAGATTTTTTCTTCAGGTAGATGGCAAATGTTGGAAATGTGATGCGGAAGAAATAAATAACTGGGAACATATGTTCTGAGAGTATAATAAGTTGGCAAACTTGGAAAATTCCCTACAGAAATGAGTGTAGCTGTTGAAATAATTTTTCTGAGCTGGGATTCAGGATCTAAATTGCCTAGACATAGTAAGAGGCCTCATTAAGTTTAATTCTGGTGGCTGTCAAAAAGCAATTACTAGAAAATTACCTTATAAGATATAAAACAATAGACGTGAATTATAATCTTTGTAAATGTGAACTTATTAATATGGTTTGACTAGTGTAAGTCTGCTTGTGTTACAAGTGATAATTCAATAAAGGTGTATAAAAATGAGAAGCCCCCCAAACTGAAACCATCTAGAATGAAAAAAATGCAGCAATAGCCAATATAAACAACACATGCACAAGTAGAATATAGCTACCTTATCTAGCACCTGGTATAGTTCCCCAATATAGTGCCCCTTGCAAAAAAAAAAAAGTCCACTATCTAAGTTGAGGAATACAAAAAAAAAGATCTTCTGCTGAAACTCTAGCAAAGCACTTGTTATAAATGTATCACTCAGTGTGAAACAGCTAGATTACCACACATCATACGTGAAGCATTTCAACATTTCAACAGTGATCACAAATACAGTATCAGCATTCATTTTTAAATACTATTACTACAATATTGATCCATCAACGATTGCCGATTGAGCCTCATAACACGTTGTTTCTGGGACTTCTGACCCCTTTGCCCCACTCTAGATATGCCTCTGTGCACAAGTCAATATGCACTTAAACTGAAAGAAAAAAATCAAATTGAACTCACTGCAAAATCAAACAGTAAGATAACCAGTGTTGTATACTTGGGGGGTACACTGTTGTACCCTCATATCCCATTACTTATCTGCATTCCACAACTGCGTAACACTGGGGAGACCTACAGCTCCATGACCTGTGCTGTTCTCTAATGGCACAGTTCATTTTTGTATTGTGGGCATCTCCACAATTTTGATGCACAAACAGTGCACAGTAACTGTCTTTGAATCCAGGTACTTTATGTCATCTGGATTCTTGAAAGTATCTTAATTGAAACATTACATTCCCATTTAATCAACCTGAAGACAGGTACTTGTCAGAGTCATTTTATTTCTTATGTGTTCCCTAGGTCACATTCAGAACTTTAATAATACAACATTATATAAAAGTTCTGAATGTGACCTAGGGAGCACATAAGAAATAAAATGACTCTGACAAGTACCTGTCTTATACAACATTATATACCCGAAGTAGTGGTGCTGCGGTAGCGTTGTCGCCTCACAGCAAGACGTTGTCCCATTCGATTCTCAGCTAGAGCGTCTTCTGTGTGGAGGCATGCATGAATGGGCATTCCTTCGTTGAAGGTTGTGCGTCAGGGCTGGTAACTCCACTACCAAGCATTAGCGGACCGGAGTTCCGCTGTGGTGACCCCTAACCGGGATAAGCCAAAAGACACAACAACAATAATATAGCATTATATAGATGTCTCGTACTTCAGCCTCCAGTGGCTTAACAGCTATGTGACCAACAGACATCAAGATGTAAAGTGTCAATGAGCTCTGTTTCCTTTTTTCCAATCACAGTTAGTGTATCTCAAAGATCTATCTTACGACCTCTACTATTTAATATTTCACACATCTGCCCATATGTGCATTTCTCATCTGTCATCCAGTACCTAGATGACTCGACTCTCACCTGTGTAGCTGATAATGTGTATAAACCTCAAACAATTACCCAAGAACCCTTTTTTCCATTGACGCTTAGCCAGACAGCTCACAACTTCTGCTAAATCCTAAAAATAAATAAATAAATAAAATAAAACTGCTTCTCTTTAACCCTACATCTCACTTAGAAATCAATCTGGACTTCAGATGAATTCCATAAATTCAAAGAATTACACACATTATGCTGTTAGGTGTCAGTGTAGATGAAAACCTAAATTTTGACTTGCATAATTTCCACTATAAAGTATATGTTTACATTCCTGTGCATCTTACTTTATTCGTTCCATGTGCAATATACCCAATCGCAATAACTTAATTGTTTACTGCATTGCATTATATTGTATTGTTTGCTATTGTATTGTATTGTATTCTCTTATTTATTCATATTCATTATATGTGAATGCACCTTAAGAGGACTGCTACAAATTTAGTTGCACTTGTGCAATGAAAATAAATTAATTTTATCTTATCTGAGTCAAAAAGAGATGTCAAAAACTTGAGCATTATACAAAACAAATCAGTACCTCAAAGAACCTAGCAGAACAACACTATTTTATGTCATCCCCCCAACCCAAGTTCTTGGAAATCTCCATGCCAACCAAACCTCCAAGTAACAATAAGGCTTCAATAAAATTGTCAGGTTTGCCTGCTACCTCTGTTACAGAGCTCATCACTGCACTGCCCTCAAAACACTTAACTGGCTAAAACTACCTCATCAGCTATGCTATGCACAACTAGTTGTAGTCCACATCCTTGAATATAAACCCAACAACTGTCCCAGCCTAAAACCTGTCCTCCAACCCTACCTACCTCCCATAAACCTGCACTTAAAGTCTGGCTAACCACTCACAAACCCAGTAACTCAGCTGGGGATACCCTTCCTTCCATTTACATTGCCAAACTATAGAACTTAATACTTCAAAGTCTCAATATCAACCTGTTCACTTTCAAAACTCAACTTAAAGACCATCTCAAGGACTCCTGGCTATGCTTTTTCTCCTCACCAGGCTAACTCTAGAACAAACTACCCTCTTCCTTATCACCACTTTCCCTCATTTTCTTACTCTCCAAAGCAGTTGAGCTTAGTAATAAACAGTAAAGACTCACATGTAAGTAAAATTCAGATAGGGCAAGTCTCTTTTAAATATTGCTATAGCTGTATTGTAAGACTAACACTTCCTGACATTACTGTCCACAACCATTGCACTGTTAGACCTGTAACTGGTAAATTACCCTAATGCAACCTTAATTGCTTGTTGAACATCCACTTTAATACAGGTCAATGTTATATGTTCGAACGCTGAATTGTTCGAATCACTAAATCCCCTTACGGAGATTTCCGTTTACATGCGCGATGACGTTCGCTTTTGACATTTTGGTGCCGACAATATCAGCTTCGATATTGCTGGCCTTCGACAGGGTGAAGTAGACCCTTATTTCCATATACTTTTGTGTAACATGAACCATTGTGATATTCTATTGTGTATCATTATCTTAGAATGCACCATCAAATATGACACTAATATTTAATTTATCTGTGATAAGCTACTTTGTATCTTGTATTATTTAAATTATATCAATGGAGCTTTTCTCCTCAGGCATCTGCTGAAAGGGGGTTCTACACCAAGATACAGTTCCCCATTCAAAACAAAAATGAAAATAAATAAATCAATAAATAACCCTCACCCAAACAATGAAAATAAATAATTAAAAACTTTTTGAGAATTTTTTATTAATGGCAAGTTTTTTACAGGCAATTCTTAATTTTTTACTTATTTGTTAATATTCCTCTGTAAAAAATCAAAATGGATTAACTTGCAAACTATATTTCTAATGTTTTTGTCCAATGGATTGTATGTGGCATATAATTAGTGAATAATCTAACTCAATTAAGTGGTACCCAATAACCAATTCGGACAATACTTACTGTATGAACCCATACAGTGCCTCATACAGGGGGCTGTGCTGCATGGCCATGTGAAGGCTTCAACTCTTTATCTTTTTAATTACTGTAGTCTTGCACTGAGGTCACTCAGAGTGCAAGCAAGGGCTATTCCACTCCTCAACAATTTAAATTAAAAAAAAAAGAATGACCTTAACTTTCTAAATACCAACAACAACCTGCAACCTCACATCACTCACACAGGTGCCATTCTCCCACAGACACAAAGAACTGAGAATTTTATCCTAAACCACTGCTTACACATCTATCCAAATCTGTCAGTCTGTCACAAGTCATCTACCTGCCAACAGTCTATGTGCATGGCTGGATTCATATGCATACTTGGGTCTATATCACAATATCGAAGACGCATTACTTCTAATGCGTCTTCATCGAACCCATAAAAACGAAAACTGAAAACAGCAAAACTACATATGAGTGATTAGAATCGCTTGTCCAAAAAAATATATATATCACTACACACAAAATAAAGTGCCCCCCACAACCCCCCTAACTAAATATACCAACTCCGAGATTGCACTACAGTTTACAAAACAGCAAACTGCCAGAGGCGGGCAAGCGATTTCTTTCCCAGGGAAAGAAATTGCTCATATGCCCCTTCTCTGTTTTCAGTTTTTGTTATTTTAAGTTCGCCGAAGACGCATTCGAAATTATGCGTCTTCGACGATCTAATAGCAACCCTGCATACTTAGCTGCGCAATCTGAGTCCAATGTTCGGAACTACTAACAGATGAGATCTGTTCACCTTGTCATAGACAGGTTGCTTCAATGGTTGCCCACTGAATATGATATTAGAACAGCATGTGTTAACACTTCTAAAACATTACATATGCAGTATATCTGAAGTGTTTTTGTGATTATTATTACAAAAATCATAAGGAATGGATATAGTGGTCTCTGTACCTAGGGGATCCATACACTGGCTATTGGGGTTATCTTTTTGGTAAGAATCACCATCAGAACCCAACAATATGCCATAAAGCTAGGAGTGGATATTTTAAACAAAGATGAACATTTTGTGCTTCTATGTATTCCTAACTATTACGCTGATAATGTTAAATATGCAGTAAAATGAACATACATGTAGTAATATCCATGCTTCACATTAAACTAGATTATAGGAAGCAGTACAATCCTGAAAGAGTTAAGAACACCTGGAACACAATGTGTGGTAGAGAAATCTATTAAAATTCCTTTCGATCATGCCACAATTAATATGTAGAAAGAAGGAATATTATATTAATAATTAGCTGGAACAAAATAGGTGTGCAAAGTAACACTTTTTGTTGACAAACTGTATTTTGAAATAACTGTTTTTAGCTGCTGCTACAAACAGATTAGGTCAATTTCTGTCAGAAGTAAATATTGCTTAGGTGATCACCACAAGGTGGCAGTGTTGTATAGGTAGATGCAGTGATTGTAGCTTTGGCTTTTTCAAAATTCATAGCAATAAAATGCGAGTACTACTAATTTTATTTATTTTTTTCTTTATTTAGAAATTGAACTTTCTATTATGAATCAGTAAGGGACCTCCAAATACAAAATATCTGTTTCCTCTGGAGTTGCCCTACAGGATCAGCAGAGGTCTTACAGATTAAAGAAGGCCAAAACCACACAGCGGGTTTAAATTGAACAGCTTACTATGGCCAAAGAACAAAACAAATCTTTCTGCCCATTTTAGGTGTATCTACTACAGTGAGGTCCCACCCCCCTCTCTGTTTTATTTTGATGATAGTAAGGTGCATACTGTGCCTGACATAAAGCATTTTTGGGTTAGTGAATACTATGTCAAGAGCTTGGGCACGTGTTTGAAATGGTAGACATTAATAAATTTAGATTTTAACAGACTGTGAAGGATATAATGTTTGTGTGGAGGAGGACGGCATGTCCTTTCTCACAGACTGATTACTTTGACCCATACAAATGTTCATTACAAAACACATGATAATTGATGTGTATTTTTTTCTCTCTTTAGTTCAGTGCTTCCTACATCTGAGTGCCAGAACTTTAAGAGCTCCTGATTATCCAGATTTTGTGCCTACATTCTTTTCTGCTTCACTTACTTGGGCTGAAGAGTGATACTTCTGCGTATCAGTTCACAGGGCTTTGAGACAGTGAGAGTAGCTTTTGTGATTTAGTCCCTTGATTTTTTTGATGAGAAAATACAGTGGTCACTCAAGTTGATTCAGGTACATCGACAGGTACATGCTGAATGGGGCATTATATTTAATGATTAATGAGTTCAGTGTACAGGGAAATTATCATCTCCTAGATTTGGATGCCATATACTTGCTAATAAGCTGCGCTACAAATAAGGGCTTTCTAACAATAATATAGCTTATCATCTTCACATTTTCCGAAGTCCTTGAATACTGGGTTAGTTTTCAGGGGAGTGTTGTCAATGTGATAGCTGCATAGGACATCTGACTAGATGAAGGATACAATTGTATACTTTTTCATGTTTAGTTTTAGGCTACGGTTTTGACACTGGTTATTTGTTTGTGATAAGTTTTCCTGAAGGAGCTTGGTGTATTCTGGAAAGTATCTGATGGCACTGAGCTTACAGTCATCAGCAAACGGTTTCAGCCATAAACCCTCAGCATTTGCCTTGACTTTTAAGAAGTAGATTCCAAAAAAAGGAGTGGCCTGAAGACTGAACCCTAGGGTACGCCACTATTTACAGGTCTCATTGCGGAGGTATATCCACCCACCCTAATTTCTTAGGTTCTTTTGATAAGTCAAGTAACACGATACCCTGACCCTATGTAGAAAATGGGTAAAAGGGGGCTAATGGTGATGATTGGTGAGCCCGTTTGCTATCCAGTGACTTACACAGGAATTTATATTTAGCTGGATGAGTTTATTAACTATGCTTGAATTGGGGGAATGGTGTCAAATGCCTTTGCAAGGTCCACATATATGGTGTGAACATTTTCCCTCATCCATTGCTTTGGTGATCTTAAAGAAATCAGCCAGGTTGACTATGCAGGCTTTGCCGTTGACAAAACTGAATTGGTTCAGGTTGATAGACTAGAGGTTGTCTATGTCTTTGTTTATTAATTCCTTAACAATCCTTTCCATGGCCTTTGAGATGATGCTGGTCAGGCTTACAGGTCTGTAGTTTCCTGTATCATTTGACACCTCACCTTTGTGAAGGGGGGAATCACTGTTGCAGTCCTTCATTTATTTGGTACAGACCCTGTTTGGAGGCTAATACTGAAAAGCTTCTATACAGTTTTTTTTGTGTGAATTTTTATTAATGGCAAGTTTTTTTGTTTTTACAGACAGTTCTTAAATTTTCAGTGATTTGTTAATATCCCTGTGTTAGAGCTAAATGTATCTGCTAGTATTCTGACTATTTCTTCAGGCTTAGAATTCATGATATAGTTTACTATTAGCTGAGTGCAATTTTCAACTTTGTTTTTAAGGTATCTGACATATTTATAAAAGGCTTTGTGATAATCTTTTGCTATTTTTACCTTGTATCTAGTTTTGGTTGATTTAATCAGGGTCTGAATTTCTCTGTTAGATTTGTTTTTACATGCAATGAGCTTTTTACTTTTATTGTAGAGCATGTTTATTTTAGGGTTCTGCCATCAGCATTTATTCTTAAATTTGGAGCTATATGTATTTTGGAGAAGAACAAATGATTTTCTACGTAGTTTTTTTACATGTTCATAGAAACTGTCAGCAAAGGATTCTGCATTTGTAGCAGGGTTTTCAGGGAGGAAGGGAAAGTTGAATTTTGCCATGTCATCACCTAGCTTTAATAGATTTGCATTGGCGTAATCTCTGAATAATGATGTATGAAATTATGCTTCTGGCTTCAGTCTTATGACTAATATGACTGATTTATGGTCTGATTTGTCTAGGGACGGTTTTACAGGGGAACAAAGCTGTCCCATATCGGTAGCAACCAAGTTCAACTTGACCTTCTCTTTGCTCATCCTCGTTAGTGGTTTATCAGTGTGTCACACAATGGAATCTCCTATGACTAGGACATTTGGTTATGTGGATGTTTGTCTTATGGGCTTGCGAGTTGAGACACCGTGAGTTATAGGTCATTGCTTTGTGATGTGTAATGAGTAATACTTGAGTTAAGTGTTTTCGAGGTTGTTTATGGTACTTGTTGCTATGGTTTTATTTTATAGGCCTTTGAGGTTTAGGCAGATTGCATTTAATAGCCTCTGTCTGTACTGTGTGTGGTTGATACAGTGTGGTATTATGTGTTTCTTACTACCTGTTTGGTATTAGTAGTTTCTGTATGTGAGAGTCTTGCCAACAGAGCTATTGATAACATCTCTCACACTGTATCAACTTGTTTAAGAATTAGGTGGTCATCAAAAAAATGAATTAGGTGGTTGTCGGTGCACATGAAACAATTCTAGTATTGTCTTAAGATGCTCCCTTACACCAAGCTGGCTACAGAGATATTAGGAAAGTGCATATCCAGTGTTCCAGATACTTACTGTGTCATCTATAAGCAGGGTACAGGAGGGGATTACAATGGACTTGCTAGGGTTCTATATGGGTAAAGACTGCAATCTAGGTCTAAACTCATGGGTTAGTGTTCCTTTTTATGCAAACCAGTTGCTTGTCACTCATCCAAGTACTGAAGAAAATAGTTTTTATTGGGAAAATTGAGATTCTAAGTACCTGTGTCTATATAAGACACTGCCAACCACTGCTGCACGATGCCAATCACTGCGCAAATGTGACAACTTTTTAAAGGAAGAGAAAATCAAGAAACAATAACAACAGCACACTTTCAGGTTTCTTCAGTGTAACTTAAGCACAGAAGAGACATGACTACATCTCTACTCCCACTAAAATGCAGACCAAAATTTTCCAACTTTAAATCACTTAAAGATGCTAAAAAGTCTGTTAAGTTGCTCTTGTGATGAGCCTAGGCTGCCTTCCTCTCCCCAGAATGGACAAGCTGATGTCAGGCATTCATTCCTATCCTCTGCCACAGCCCCTCCAGCACCCATGCTTCTAATCGAGCACGGGTTGTCTGGGGTGCAGTAATGACTTTATCACTCTGCATCACAGGGCCAATCTTTAGAAGCAATGTTTCAGTACGAAAGACAGTTTAATAACTGTATTGGAGAAACAAATTATATAAACCAAAATTTAATGTACAAGCAATTTTTTTTTTCTTAGACTGTGCAACTGCATGTAAAATGAGAATAGGGGCACTATGGCACACTAGGGTTGCTGGATATAATTTGCTTCTACATTAGAACAGAAAAGAAGCACTTTTAAATCCAAAGAGACAGAGCTATGCAAAATAGTTTATATTATATGAGCTGTGCATACCTCTCAACTGTCCAGTTTTTCACAGAATGTCCAGATTTTTGCCTCATATTTTTGATCTGTTCCTCATAAAATATGTGGTTTTCTGTCAAATCATTGAAAACTGAAACAGACATTTGACTTTCAGGTTTCATATTGTTCAGAAAATGCATGCTAATGGAAGAGCTGTTATTCTAATAAATTTCTAAGTTTATAAAAGCCATACTTAAAAATTGCCCCTATTTTTAAGCCTTTGTCTCTCCATTACTTTTGCCTTTGTCCAGATTGATTGCACTAGGAGTTGAGTGGTATGGAACTGTGCATATACAGAGCAGTGTAAATTTAATTTTTGTAACCCAAAATAGTGTAAATCAGAAATATAGATTTGTTTTTGGCTGTGTTGAAAATAGTTATGTACATATTAGAAATGTATATATTTATATTTATATAACTCTCTCTCTCTCTATCTAGATATATATATATATATATATATATATATATATATATATATATATATATATATATATATATATATATATATATATATATATATATATATATATATATATATATATATATATATATATATATATATATATATATATATATATATATATATATATATATATATATATACACATATATATATTTTTTAAAATATATATATATATATATATATATATATATATTTGGGACACTGTCTAAATGTCGAAACACGGTTTATCGAAACCATGTTTCGGCGGACATAATTTAGCGAAAATGCATTTTATCGAAAATGCACTTTTGCTAAATGGGGAGTGGGAAGGTAAAGTAAACATGTAGTTTGCATGCACCGTTAGTTGTAAATCAATGTATAGTGTTGATTTACAACCAATGAAGCTATCGCTGACATTGTGGTACAATGGGGATAAGGGAATATTCCCTTTTCTCCACTGTAGTGCGATCTCGGAGTGAGAATAATAAAGTGGGGGGGTGTGGGGGGGTGCAGCCTCCTACATGGGGGTGCAGGGGTCTTGCTCCCTGCATAACACTGTTTCATGTGGGTTTTTTTTTTTTTTACATCTTTTTTTTTTTTTTTTGGTTTTGATTTCTTTAGTAAAAGTGCATATTTTCGACAGTATGCACTTTTGACAATATGCACTTTCGCTAAATTGTATTATCGGAAACACAATTCGATGGATTGTGTTTTCCATAATACAACAGTGACCCATATATTTATATAGCTATATAAATATATATATATATACACCACCTGCCACTTAAATATACCAACTCCGAGCTCGCACTGCAGTGAAAAGAATGGTACATTTCCTGTTCCATGCCATTCTCTTCACTGTAGTGTGATTTTGGAGTTGGTATATTTTAGGAGCAGGGGCTGTGGGGGGCACAAATGTGAAATAAAAAGTTTTCACGTTGATTTTTTCCCTTTTTTTTTTTGAGTTCGATATTGCAGAACTTCGATCCTCTGGTCTTCGATGATCAGAGGTTCGATGTTCTGCAATTTTGATACTCTGAAGTGGACCCATATATATGTGTGTGTGTGTGTGTGTGTGTGTGTGTGTGTGTGTGTGTGTGTGTGTGTGTGTGTGTGTGTGTGTGTGTGTGTGTGTGTGTGTGTGTGTGTGTGTGTGTGTGTGTGTGTGTGTGTGTGTGTGTGTGTGTGTGTGCGTGTGCGTGAGTGTGTGTGTGTGTGTGTGTGTGTGTGTGTGTGGTTGTGTATATATGTGTATATATATATATATACATATATATATATAGATATATACATATATATACATATATATATATATATATATATATATATATATATATATATATATATATATATATATATAGAGAGAGAGAGATTTATATTTATATTTATGCACACACACACACACACACACACACACACACACACACACACTAGTCCTTACATTGTTGGTATAAAATATTAGAAGTTTCTGAGTATTTTCTCCTACCAGACAGGTGTTAAACAAATTTGAGACATAGTGTAACAACAAACGGAGGTCTAACCATGGTCAAAGAATCACAGTTCAAATAATTCACTTACAAAATCTCCGTAGTAAAAGTAAAAAAGATGATTTATTCCATGGACAAACAGATGAGCGCTTTCGCGTAGTGGAACCTACGCTTCTTCTATTTAGCGTTGGAGCTGTTTCCTGTTTTCTTAAATTTGAGACATACAAATTAGCTGGTAATGAGACCACTTTCTCTGCAGCTAAACTTGTTTGTGTCTTTCGGCCACAGCAGAACTCCGGTCCGCTAATGATTATTAGTGGATTTTTACGTACCGAGTTACCAGCCCTGATGCACAACCTTCAACGAAGGCACACCCCATTCACGTATGCCTCCACACAGAAGACGCTCTAACTGAGAATCGAACGGGACAACGTCTTGCTAAGAGGCGACAGTGCTACCGCAGCACCACCACCGCTTTTCTCTGCAGCTAAACTAATTCCCTGAATCTCATTTCCTGCAGTCAAGTAATCTGACCTACCTGAAAAAGGTACTTTACATGACCGTGGTAGCATTTCTCTTTCACTCAGCCTATGGCTACAGAGTCCTAAAATACAAAGTACTAAATGTGTTTTTACATTGAAGTTATACATTTTCATGCTAGATGTACTTTTGCTGAGTCAGTCCCATTGATATGCAGTATTTGTGAAAGACAATGATCTGTGCATGGAGATATCTGTGTATTTTTCTGCCTTTGTTTAGATGTTGGTCTACTAGTATCAGGAACATGTTTCCCGTATGGAGAAAGAGTCCTCCTGGACATATTACAGCTCCATAACTTGATCTTCCGGAGAAGGGGGTAGAGAATGGGAAACCAAGAATGCCTATGTGAAATTTTAGTCAATTAGGTGAACGTGGTGTGGTGTGGGAATCATGTTCATGCTGTATAGAATAACTGAGAATGGAAATATGCTAGAATTGGAAGTTATAGGGCATGGCACAGGAAGTCCACCATCTAACCCCCCCTTGCAGACATTGACAGCTTTCAGACATCACTCAGGAATCACGGCATGATTCATAGGATCTCAGGAGGTGACACTGAGGTGAGTGCTCCACCTGCAGCACCAGATATGCTGTTACACTCCTTCTGAACTATCAGCTGTGTATATAACAGCCTTACGGAAACATAACACACCTGAATGTTTTATGTGTATGTTCTGCAGAGTCTTGGCAGTGCTATAGCTGCCATGCTCCAGATGTAATAACAGATTCACATGTAGATGGACGGTAACCTAATGTCTGCAAATCTTTCCAGGCCCTTCAGGAATGTCACTTCTGCCATTTCAGAGAGAGATTTGTTTCTATTAATTAGGACACAATTTACATATCACTGTATGTCATGATATATAGTTTATGCTAATGTTTATGACTCAACTATGTTTACTCTTTTACTACAGCTGTGCCTGCATCAGATGCTGGATAATGGTCAGTGTCTGATGTCAGTGATGACGACCAAATGTCTCACACTTTAACACATGCTGAGGCATTACCAAACACACTAACAGTGCAGCTGGTCAGGGAAGATCCAGTGTTCAAGGTGTTTGGTGTTGTGGTGACATTCTTCTAGCATCCTATTCAGGGAGGCCACCATCCTTAGATTCAGCATTGCACAAACTGCCTATCCAGTCCAAGATGTTTCTTGTATAAAGAGTACGGAAAGTAACCTAGGCTAAATCAAAGCATCTGAGTCAGAATTCACTCATTTATACTCCTTGTCAACCTGTAGTCTCCAGTGTATATGACTCCTGTTAACGTGATTCATGAATGTGATATGTCATTGTTACCAAGGGTACCTAGAGATACTTCCTGTCATCTGGAAGCTGTAATTCAACATTTGAAATGTATATCAGTGGACATGGTCATTCCTTACTTATGATATACCTTTTCAAGTGTATGCATAATCAATAGATGGCTTTCTGGCATCTGTCAACTAAAATACAGGTTTTACATTAAGTAAGAGGTTTGCACACAAGCACATTATTGAAAACTGCATTTTTACATACACGTTCTTACCTTATCTGTGAGGAGGTCCACAGGGGTGGAACAGATGACAAGAATGACTAGAGAAGGTACATAATCTCATAGAAATGTGTTGTGGTTGCAAGATAAGGCTGATGTTCTTGAGAACTTTACATTGTATCCTGACTCATAAAACATGACAGGTAAGAACTTCTCAGAAATGTGAGATTCTGCAGTTTGGGACACTTGTGTAATACCAGCTGTGTAGCTCTGGAATGTTCCCATTACAGGTGTACCCAATAACAGTCACATGTTATAAAAAGCAGTCAGAGGAGGTTAGAAAAGATTGGGAAGAGAAACTGGAAATCAAGTTACAAGAGAACAAAGGGAGGACATATGTAACAAAGTCTAGAAGGTTTAGCATCTTTGCTTGGAAGAGTTTGCATAGGTATTTTTATACCCCAAGCAGACTTCAAAGAATTTTTCTTCTGGTAGATGACAAATGTTGGAGGTGTGATGGAGAAGAAGGAGGTAACTGGGAACATATGTTTTTGGAGTGTAATGAGTTGACAGATTTAAAAAATTCCCTACAGAGTACTCTTGTCAGAAATACTGGCTGAGTAGGGGGGGTATAACTTAGGAAACTATTCTTTTCAGCTAGGATACAGGATCTGAATTATCTAGACATAGTAAGGCCTTATTAAGTTTAATTCTGTTTGCTGCAAAAAAGCCATTACTAGAAAATGGAAATCAATGTTTACACCAACTATATTTGAGATATTGAATATTATAAAAGAGATACAAGAACTGGAAGAGGGATCTTCGGAAAAGGGAAGGATCAAATTACAAATAAATAAATGGAAATTATGGGAACAATACCTGCAGAATAATGTAAACGGAAGGAGTAACGTTTAAGGGAAGCAGGAATTAAGCAATTTATGTAATGCTGGACTGATGATAGTTATTAAAAAAGAACAGTTGCAATGTATAATGTATGCAGCTGGAAACAAGTGAATATGGTTTGTTTTCTTTTCTGTTAATTTATGTTTGCCCGTGTCTTAAGTGATAATTTAATAAACGTGTTTAAGAAAAAAAAATCAAAGGGCACATTTTTTTGTTTGTAGTAGAAGTAGGTTGCCTTGCTAGTTGTATAGAATAATACATGGATGACAGATTGTCACACATGGCCAGCAACAGTTCCCTATCCAGGCAGTATCTGTTCACAGTATCCTAATCAGAGAAGCACTCTAAACAGAGTTGCTGGTGCTCCCTATCTGGTCATCTCTTGGATACAAACAGTAACAGCTCCTCAACCATCAGCACATATGCCTCCATGACAGATGATTCTAAGAATTTATGATTTCTTCTGAAAGTTTTTGTTATATTCTCAGTCCTTTCAGCTTGGCTCTTTGACTGTACTTAGTTTGGACAAGAGGGCACATGTTGAGCTTCTGAATGCAGGTTGTTTCTTCCCTTATGCTACATAAACCTTCCCCATCATTTTTCACTTTCACCATATAAATTTGCAGTGTTCCTCTTCATATGTGCAGAAACACTTGCAGGGTACTGAATGCCAAATAATGTTTGCTCCCTTTTAAAACAGTGTATGGTTCTCAAAATCTTCTGGCATTTCAGATGTTAGTAGACATCTGCAGATTTATGGCAGTACTTTTCTTCTAGTACCAATTGGTTTGGAATCTAACCATTGCTGTGGAACATATTAGTTCTGTAGACACTGAATTTTGCAATATGATTCTTCACTTTATATTCAGACTTTTGTTTGCTTTCTTAATGAAAACAATTCTATGAAGAACACTCAACCATCATGTTTTCAAATTTTAAATGCAAATATAATCTAGAAACATTTTTGATTGAACAAATAGTGGAAAAAAATAGCAAAAATAATGTACTGCATAATATTTTATTAATCATAAATTAAACTTACCCATGTACATATTTTTGTTATGATTTTTTTAAATTTAATACTACTTGAGTATATGTTCTCATGATTTTTACAGACAGTGTTAATTTGAATGGCTGACAGCAACTGGATCAAAAGGTTCATTTTTTTCCAGGCATATCCATGGCTTCTTAAGTATATCTGAGATTGCTCAAACATGCAGAATGTAAAATAGTTGAAAATGCACACTTATCAAAATTTGTGTGACCTTAAAATTGGTATAATTAAGTAAGAGGGTGTGGAGGAAAAGCCCCTGACATGGGGGGGGGGGGTTGCATGGGTTCTTAACCCCTAAAAAGTGCTTTTATAATTTTTTGTGAATGTTTTTGAAATTATGAGCGTAGTTCACTGTGTAAAATGTACATTTAGAGGAATGAGAATGAAACTATGAGGCACAAGAGAATGTCTTTCAAATTTATCTGATAGCTCCATAATTTCTATTATGTCTAAGATCAAATGCACTGCTTTTTTCTTGTTCAGATACAAAGCCTAAACACATTCATATAATATGCACATATTTTAATACTAACGAATGTATTCAGTATTTCCAGGCTTTTAAAATGCTTTTGTATCTACCTGGCATTTTGAACAGTCTTAGACTTTTTTATTACTTGTGAAAGACTGTACTCTGAGTTATAACTTTTTGGGAGCTGTATGAAGATTCATTTATTGCTCACATACTAATTGAAGCACATCTTTTTTATTTTGAAACAAACCTTGGGATATGTCTTTAAGTCTCATTCTGGACACTTCTCTGACTACCTCATTGTGAAGGCATCATGCAGGCCGTATCTACAACCAATATAGTCATCATGAGACATATTTATTTTGAACAATCTAGAAACAACAAATGCTCTTAGTAAAGCACACTTTTTTTTACATACACACCTTCTCTGGATTCTCACTCAGTATCCTTTAGTTAATGAAGCTGAACATTTTGCTTTCAGATGCTAGTAATGTCTTATCTAAAATGGCCTTGTTTCAGTCTCTTGAAATAATTTAGGTTATGAGACATAGGAAAGAAGATATAGAAATATTAGTTGGTCTGTTAACCATCAAGAACTGAGCTAATCAAAGACATGTTTTGCAGAGGAGAATTTATATTCTAGTAAGAGTTACATGCATGTCTGTGCAGCAGTGTTAAGGCTGTAAGATTTCAATAGTTTTTACCATATGTTCATTCCTTTCATCTTTGCTGTTTGACTTAGTTTGGACTGGGGGCACATGCAGAAATTCCCATTTCTGTAGAAATTTCATGAATTTCATACCTATATACCCATTGTCATTATTCTGTGTCTTAAAAATCATAGTTTTTAGTACATTAATCACAACTTTGGTTGTGCTGTCTGTTAACTTCACAGTCTCAAGGAATTTTGTTCTACACAGATCAAGTACATACATTTTAGAAAATGAAACAAATCTGTTCCTGCTTTGCTTCATGGTCTTTCTGGAGGCAAAGAAGAAATTATCTCATATCTTGGATTATTTTTGTGATAAGCATTACACACTGCACAGTTCTGCCCCTCTTGTTCTATTTGTACTGACATTCTTGTCCAGTTAATACATCACAAGCTATAGGTGCATCTTTTCCTGGTTTATATCTTGAAACCACACCAGAAATCTGTAATGACAATGTTCTCTGTAGTCCAGTTGTTGATTTGTACCTAGGGATCTTAAATCTAGTCTGCAGTGCCTTAATACAGGGCTCATTATCTATTATAGCCATTTGTTCCATAAATGTTGTTGCGTCTTTCGGCTTTTCCCGGTTAGGGGTCGCCACAGCGGAACTTCGGTCCGCTAATGATTGGTAGTTGATTTTTACGTGCCGAGTTACCAGCCCTGATGCACATTCACGCATGTCTCCATGCAGAAGACGCTCTAGCTGAGAATTGAACCGGACAGCGTCTTACTGTGAGGCGACAACGCTACCGCAGCACCACCACCGCGGTTATTTGTAACCATATAGAATGGCACATACCTCTTTTTCTATCTGATTATATTTCTCTGATGTTTCATCAAAGCTCTGGACCCTTTGATATTTTTCTTCTTCTTGTACAATCACTTTAGCAGCTTCATTTGGTTGGCATCTACTTATAAGTTGGCTAATTTATCCACATCAACACACTTTAGTCTGGGAGGTTTCATTGCTCTTTAAGCATTCCAGAATGCAGAGTTTGTTTTATTCTCCAGTATTATTACACATCATGTTCCAATCATTTTCTTAAATGCAAATGTAGCTAGCATATTTGGAATAAACTTTGAAAGATAATGCATCATTCCAAGAAATCTCATTAGAATCTGTTTGCATCTGGAGGGATCATTAGCACTACAGATATTATTTCTGTCATTGTCTGGTTCCATGCTTTCAGACAATAAGACCCGACCTATATGCCTTAGTTCTGTAACTCCGATTTTACCCATATGTCTCTTTAGCTTGAGGTTGTTCTGTCTCAGTATCTTCAAAAACTCAATAGGTCTTGCAACATCTTCTGCAGTCTGGTTCTATATCATCACTTCATTAAATATATTAACAACAACATATAACGTTTCGATTACTTATGCAAAAACTCTATGAAGCATTTCATGTGCTAGCAATATGACATTATTATTACAGATCTCAGAACTTTTCCAATAAAACACAGACAAATAATTTGCTACTGTTATGGTAGGGAATAATTCTTCATCTGTATGAAACAGACAACATTCTCTTTTTTTAGCTTTTTAAGATCTTATGTATCTATAAAAGTATGAATATTATAAGGGCTGCACAATAGCAATGTACTGGCCAGTATTTTTATTTAAAGGAAAACTACAAAATTTCAAGGTTTTCAAGAAAAGACTCATTGGGTCAACCTCTGCCATAAAACAGCCTGCTTTGTAGGGAAGGCTGTAAAGTACCTTGATTTATATCATTTTTAATATATTATATTATATTATATCTTGTTTTACTGTGGTGTTTATTTTTATTGCAGTAAATTAAAATATTAAAAGTTCTGCTTAGGAGAAGATTAAGTTGTATTTTCTGGTGAGTCATAGGAATTAGAAATTTATTAACTGTGAATTGAAGGTGGAGGGGAGACCAGAGTTTTACTTAAAAGGAAAATAAACCGTTCCAAGATTTTCATTAAAAAACTCATTGGAACAGCCACTGCCATAGAACAGACTGTTGTGTGGGAAAACCTTGGTCCTGTCATGTTCTTAAATGCAGTGACTCTTAAGTTGTCTAGCTTTTATGTCAGTTTGACCACATAGCTTCTTCCCATTCCTCTTTCATTGGCGCTTATTAGTAAGCACAAATGCATCTTTTTGTGCAGGATCTCCCTTTAAACCAATTAAAATGCATCTACCATTCCATTGTTTTTATCAGACCCAGAATATTGAGTACCCATATTCAATTGGAAGTGCAACCAATTATTATCAGACAAAATCTCACTCAAAATTGATCCCACTTACTATTGTAACTAAGTCTGTTACACATTTGTTGCCTTCAACTATTACTGTTTTGTACCAATTTTAGATTTATACTCTGTTAAATGTATAAGCTGTTATCTCTCCTATGACAATGTGAGGTATTGCCAGCTATGCCTGGAGAAGTAGGACAGTGGATGTGTAACATATGACAGCACAGCTACCTGGAACTTTGTAAAGAATTATATGTCATTTGTATATCAAACTGATTTGTAGAGATGTTTGTGATGAAAAATTTATTTGTTAAGTTGCTTGTGTTAAAAATGTACCAACAGTATGGCCTGTGGGACAGAAAAATAAATATACATGTATCATTGTAACTGTTTAAATTTATATGTTTTAACAGAGGCTACTGGAAGAAAAGAGGTTAATCTCAATCCACCAGACTTTGAAAATAGTTTGTAATTAAATTACCTGGCTTAGGCCATAAAGGTTATATCTTACAGTTCTCAATGCAGCCAGAGACAAAATGTCTGTACTAGGAAGCTTTCTGCATTGTCTTTGGGGTGAACTAATTGCTACTCTGGAAGGGTGGAGATTTGAAATTGTTTTATAACTTCTAGGAACTGCAGCAGATCTTAGCAAGGCTCTGTGTATGTGTATTATTGACACATATGTGCTAAATCCTGACAGCTTCTAGTCAAGGGTGGGGGGTAGTATGGGATGCAGAAGTCAGATGACCAGATATAGGTGATATCATTCTGTAATCCATCACTAAAAATTATATTTTAATACTAGGTGAGACTGAAGTCTCATGGCAGTCTGTTTTTGTGACACAACAAAGAAGGATCTCTCACCTACTTCATCTCGTCCTGCTCTACTAAGTAGCCAGGGAATAATAATTATTTAGATCAGTCAGGAAAATATAGTGAGGTTAGTTAAATAGTGTTTTTCTGTAACTGTGTGAACCTGTCCACCTATGTTGTTTTTAACATTTCCTGTGATTGAAACTCTGTTATTTACTGTAAATATATATTCAGTATTTACATGTTTTTTTTTCTTATTTATTATTAAATATATTTAAACTTTTCATTGTGTCTGGTCTTTTGGAGAATATTTTATCTCTGAGAGTACTTATATATATATTTGGTGACAGCTCTGGCCACTCCTGAAATCCTTGCTGTTGGTCAAGCTACCATTTGTATTATTATTAATTTCATTCAGTATAATTGGGTAACCTTGCAAGAGCCTTAGAGCAGCTGGCTTTGGAGTGTCTGGTGGTGGTGTAACTACATTATAGTCTAAGCAGAAGGTGGTATAACTAGTAAATCTGTGTCAGCCTTTCCGTGTGTGTGTGTGTGTGTGTGTGTGTGTGTGTGTGTGTGTGTGTGTGTGTGTGTGTGTGTGTGTGTGTGTGTGTGTGAAAATCAACTCTCAAAGAGTGTGTTTGTCAGCTGCTTGGAGCAAGGACATGAAGCACTGGTTTCATAGAGAGGGCGCTGGAGAACTTGGCTTGGACACTCGGCTGAAGTCTCCACTCTGTAGCTGTGCCAGTGGGTAGTCTTACTGGGGACCTGGAAGGAGAGAGATAGAGAAATCCAGACCCCATACTGAGTGTATTCCCTGTGTGCTTTTAAGGGAAATTGTGCTTGATGCAGAGAGCTGCATTTGGAAATACTGGGTGTATCCATTTTTTTCCAAGTGAACATCCCTCTCCAGTGCCAGTGGTGATGATTCAGGCTCCTTGATTACCAGCTCAGAGTGGGGACGTGACATCTGCAATTAATATTCCAAAAATGCTTCCCATCATCATGGTGCCCCAGCCTTGCTTTAGCTTCACCCTTAGCCAGGCTACTAGCAGTTTCTAAGGCAGCATAGCAACTCTCTCATGTTTACTGACAAACCTCTTTTTCTAACATTTACTGATTTCACCTGCAAGAGATGCACCTATTTACCTAAATTAGAGGCTAGTCTCTTTATCCCACCCACTGTCAGTAAACAACACTACAATACCACACCACCAGAACTTTACTCTTGTATGTGCTGAAGTAGTGAAAATATCATTGCTAGAGCCTTCTAGGCCTCCTTGATAATCCTACTAGCTTATTTCAGTCATGTAGTACAAGTATTAACACCATACCCCCCTCACACTTGCTGTTGTTACTGGGGTAAGCATGCACCTCTAAGGTTCCATCATCTTGCAGTATGTCCCAGAAATGTTTTAGTCATTGGTGACTCCATTGAAAGACATATAGACACAACACCTACCACACTGGCAAAGGACAGGGTTACAGCTGCCTTTCTCATGCATGAATTAGGGATGTCACTAGGGGCCTTAGGTTCCTGCATTCCCACAAATTCAATTGCCACTTTGTAGTCACCCATGAGGAGCTAAATGAGCTTAGGCATGCCACTCTGGGAGAGCTGTAGGGAGACACTTTTGAGCTCTCTGCTCATACTTGTGAAGACAGCAAGACCCTGACATTCACCAGCACTCTACCATCATCAAAATGTATGCGTAAATTAAAAGATTAAATAATTGTTTTCAGTATTTGGACAGTAAATTGATGTCATTCTAGCAGTGGGATCCAGTATGGGTCTGCATTGGATAAAATGGTCAGCAGACCTTTTGCTAGGGATGGCCTGTATCATTCACTCCTTGTTTTTTCCTGTTGGCTAAAACATTTGTTACTGCCATACTGCCTTTTTAGGCAGAGTTCACCTAATGGATAATGGTCATCCCAACATAGCTAACTCCAATCTGGATAATATCAAGATAGCACCGCTGAATGCCATAAGCCTAAACAACAAAAATCTCTGAACTTGAGGGCATCCTTAACCCAACTGTATCAATATTTGTATAATTATTGAAACTTGGTTCCATTATATTGATAGCATTCCCTGCATTCCAAGGTAATTGGCTATCATGTCTTCAGATCCACTTCAGCTGAGGGGAGTAGCTTTATTTATTTAGTTAATTAGTTATTCATAACCCTGTTATCTCTCAGCATATTTCACATGATGCAAATCTGGAATTGGTTGTGATGTCTTACTTAATGCTCAGTATAATTAATTTTTACATTATAGCAAATTAAAAATCTCCATCCTTCCATAAACCCTTCAGAATGTGAGGAATACCTTAGCCAATTAGAAAAAGTAACACTTAAACCAAATATGTTTCTTATGGGTGGCTTCAGCTATTTTCACATAAATGGACAAGCATATATTAACAACAACAAGCATGCAGTGAGGTTTACTGATTTTGTAAATGCAGATATACTTATCCAAATTATCCCCTTGCGTTCCTAGGTGGTACATTTCTTAATCTTCTCATCACAATTATTTTCCCAGTTGCCTCACCCCACTTGTGAACCCTTGCCTGTTCAGATCTGACCACCTTCCTGTGAGCTCTGTGATACATATTACTTCTATGAAAACCTCTTTGTAACCACTAATAACTCCAGTAAATTTAGGAATTACTACAAAACCAATTATTTATTATCTATTGACCATACTGATAATGACAGGTGGTATAGCAAACCTTGTAAGTGAGGCTGCTGCCTACTGCTTTGAATTGTACTCCCTCTTGATAGATGCGTTCATATCACTCCAGCATAAGCATAAAGGCATGTTTAGAACTAATAACAATGTATTGCCCGTTGTACAGAGCCCAATGAAGGTTGTCCCACAAGCGTTGAGGTAAATAATACTTCACAAAGTCAATTAGACTCTTCAGTCCAGAAGTAACAAGCACCAAATGTATTGATAAAATGCAGTGGTTCCATTAAGCGCTTTCATTTCCAAAAATATGGAAACTTCCTCAGAATAACACTGCCATTAAAACAACCCATATATATATCATCAATTAATTGGTAAATTAATTAATTAGAACAAAATTTAGAACAAAATTTAAAGGTACAAAGTTAAAAAACTTAGTTGTTGTGTCTTTCAGTTTTTCATGTGTAGTAAAAATTAATATTTACTTAAAAGACATAAATTCCATATGAAAAAAAACACATGTAATAAAACCATAGAAAAAAAACATGTAAAAAAACATGTATAAAAAACGTGTGTAAAAAAGGTTAACATTCAGCTTGTGCCCACTTTAGTATAATATAATGTAAGATGATAATAATAATAGTAGCTATTATTATCATCTTACATTATTATCATCTTATATTATTATCATCTTACATTATATATTATACATTTATACTAAAGTGGGCACAAGCTGAATGTTAACCTTTTTTACATACGTTTTTTTATACATGTTTTTTTACATGTTTTTTTTCTATGGTTTTATTACGTGTGTTTTTTTTTTCATATGGAATTTATGTCTTTTAAGTAAATATTAATTTTTACTACACATGAAAAACTGAAAGACACAACAACTAAGTTTTTTAACTTTGTACCTTTACATTTTGTTCTAAATTTTGTTCTAATTAATTAATTTACCAATTAATTGATGATATATATATGGGTTGTTTTAATGGCAGTGTTATTCTGAGGAAGTTTCCGTATTTTTGGAAATGAAAGCGCTTAATGGAACCACTGCATTTTTATCAATAAATTTGGTGCTTGTTACTTCTGGACTGAAGAGGCTAATTGACTTTGTGAAGTATTATTTACCTCAACGCTTGTGGGACAGCCTTCATTGGGCTCTGTACAATGGGGAATACATTGTTATCAGTTGGTCTTTTTCTGTCTCTCCGTTTTCCATCGTGTTTTGTGTTTACTAGTGATGTTTAGAACTAAACCCATATGGTGGAATGGGTCTATATTAGAACATTGAAATTTCACAACTTTGAATGTTCTAATATTGACCCCTGTTCAGCGAACCCTGACAACATCGAACATGCAGAACAGCGAATATTTTCCTAGGGAAAAAAATTGCTGTTCGGAAACACATACACACAACAGAAGCACACCAAACAAACAGCAATCCACACACGTACACCTAAAATCTTACATATATCCCTACACTAAACTGTACATACACCACTAACTATCCACTTACCTTAAACCAAACCTTAACCCTGAGGTCCGTCACTATCGCACACTCACCTCACCCGCACCCTAACCCTAACTCACCTTACCCACCCTAACCCTCACGTCCACACAATCACACACTTACCTGAATCCGACCCATAACTTTCCACCACAGTGCTGAAAATAGCGAAGTGACAGAAACGGACAACCGAATTCTTTCCCTTGGAAAAAAATTGGTTTTCTGCAGCTTCGCTATTTTCAGCATTTGCTGAATAGGGGTCATTATTAGAACATTCAAAGTTGTGAAACTTCAATGTTCTAATATAGACCCGGTGGAACTACCACATCGCAAATTCTATAATATAAAAAAAAGCTCCTAGCCATAACTAAAAGGTGCATGTTTCATCATGAAAGGATTTAAAACTGGTCAGTAAATCCCTCAAACTTACCATTAAGAAATATAAGGGTAACTATGAACTTGGGTTTGCAACTAATTCAAAAGACAAACATAAGGCCTTCTTCAACTATATTAGGGAGCTTAAAGTAACCAAGAATTTTGTATTGAACTTATCTCCAGTTGTACCCTTTTCTGTGACCACAACGGCACTGCTAATATTCTTGCTGACAAAGTTTCTTATTCTTTCCCTTCATGCATCCTTCCCTCTCTCCAGAGCCATTACTGGCTTATTTAGCACAAAGTGCTGTTCCTTGATCTGTCATCCCTTAACTCTAAGTTGAGGAGCAAAAACAATGTGTCCTTTCCACTGACGTGGCATACCAAGATGAGTCTGTTCTTCCCAACAGCCTGCACTCCTCAAGTTTAGGTCGAGGAACAAACCAAAAAGGCAGTCATTCACTGATCAGCTAGTCCTCACCTAAGATCCATGTGCTTTTTTCCTAATATGTACACCTCAACTTCAAAGTTAAGAAAAAAAGTTCATGCAAGACTTTAAAAAATGTTTCTTTTTACTTTTTAACAATTGTTACAAACTGTCTGCTACATTTGTAGCATGTATCAAGCAACTTGCTACACCACAATACCACACATGAAGTGCTAAAGCACTTTAGTCTTGTCTCCTGACTGCAAAAGCAGTGTTGGCCTTCATTTCTGTACTGACATTTAGAAATACCAGTATGGAAATGAATGTTGGTTCTGCTGTCCCAATCTTGACCCTTAATACTTTGCACTCGTGGCAGCTGTCCCATTTACCCCCACTGTAGCTACACTTCTACCTATCTCTGCTTTATTCCCCCTCTTCTGAGATCAGTTTGAACTAAGCCTTCTTAGCACTTTCCAAAATTAAAAACAGTTTCCCAAGTCTTAGCAAAATCCCTGGATGTCAGATGAGATGTGTAAAGTCCACTTAGCAAAACCTCTCCATCAGCTCTTCAGACTGAGTCTGTCCACTGGTTGTGTCCCTGAGGTGTAGATAATGGCAGCTGTGGTGCCCTTGCATAAAGATGATTCCTCTGCTGACTCTGGGAATTACATGTCTATTAGTAAAATTTGCAAGCCTATGGAACATATAGCTCAGCTAATAAGCAATGATGTAAGTGATCTTATATCCTTGGATATGCACCAATACAGCTTTGTAAAAAGGAAGATCATGACTGCTCAACGTGGTTGAGTTTTGAACATGTTGCTGAGGTCATGGATAAGGGCATAAACATCATGCTGCTTATCCATACCTTCCCAAGGCTTTTGACAGTATCCTCCATGTTGGCAATATTGACAAACTCTCTCAACTCAACATTAACCCATACATAGTTCATTGGATTGGTAATTGGCAGTCTGACATAAGCCATACAATTAGGGGTGGAAATTTGTACTCTAGACAGAAAAATGCCACCAATGGTGTACCACATGACCTTTCCTTTGCTCCACCTTTTGTGGTATGTTTTTCTTATATATAAAAGCTGACATCAAGGGAGTATGGATAACCAAGTTTGCTTACAGTTGCAAACTAGGAGCAGTTATGAAATTCCATTTTCATAATCAAATTCTCCAGCAAGGGCTAGACAAAATAAATGCTTGGTGTAATCATCATGGACTTATCCTCAACACCAAGAAATGCAGCATATTTTGCTTTGGTAAGTCTAGCATCCTTATTGCTAACCATATAGATAACATTCCTCTTTAAAATTTGACATAGTCATCAATGTCTTGGGTACGTCTGTTGATAAGACTCTCCTTTGACCATATCGCTCTAGAAGTTAGAACATTCTTCTGGTTAACACAACTTATCTTTTGTGGTATTTCATCACGGTTCAGAGAAGTTGTAGTCCCATTTTATTCATCCATTATTGGCTCCATCATTGAATATAATGCACTCTTTGGCATGCACTTCACTGAGCACCTAAATCAGCTTGAGAGATCTCAATGTTTCCTCGCCAATAAGATCTCATGTTCAGTATCCTTAGCATCTCTGATCGATTAAAAACCCTGTCCATTTACTCAGTCTCATACAAACTCCACTTAACCTTCTCTGCTATGAAAGCACCAGTACTCTTTGAACTCCTTCACCTAAACAGAATCCATGGTACAGCAAATACCTGCTCTAGATACCTAAACTTCTACTATTATATTAACAGTACCAAATGCCATAACAGGTACCTCACCAGTCATATCCTCCATTTCTGGAATAGGCTGTTCTTACCTATTAAGCAGAGTACTTTCCTAGCAACCATTAAAACCAGTCAGGATGACTGGCTAGGTGATCACAAATTGTCACCAAGGATATGAGGAGAAAGCTTACTTAATAGAGGACATTGTTAGTTTACCACGAGTATTTGGTGATATAGCTGGGCTTCTGAATGGTCTAATTGACTGTAAGCTATGTAAAAACCCATAAACTTATAAACCTGTTAACCATACTGTTAACCAGGCTACTGGAACTTCTAATGGAGCATATGCTACTAGTAACACTGCAGAACTGATATGACTATGATGAGCTCTTGGCAAATTACCAAAACTAATAAATAAATCTTCATCTGTTTAAGTAAATCATTAAAATGTACATTTCTGTTAATTACTAATCTCTGAATTTTTTGATTCACATGGTATATGTGCAGTCACACTGTTAATTCATTTTTACACTGCTAGGCTTATGACAGTCAAATGACCTAAACTGATGACATACCGACTATATCAACTGTATAGAATTTAGTCTATTTTTTTATTCTTATATTTCATGTAAGTCCTTTCTGTCTCAATGATTTTACATAATGAGTAGACTAGGGAAGCAATTTATTTTAGTTTCATATACACAGCAATGTATTTCATTCATCTCTATCAGCATCAGTTATTGTGTTATAGTGTTTGAGCCCCTTGCCTTTTTTAGACAATGTCAAAACAACAAATTTTCCAATGTAACAAAATCTAATCATAAGAAACTCAGGGCCGTGCTTCTTAATGCTAGGATTTTAAACATGAAACTGCATTCCCTGGAAGCACTCTTCACCTTGGGGGATGCTGACATCTGTGCAGTTACTGAGACATGGTTCAAGGCAGCTGACATCACCCTGGCCATGCAAGGCTACAATGCCTAATGAGCATGAAGAAACCAAAGGTGGAGGTTTATCCATCTTCATTAAAACCAAATACACTTTGAGACTGGTCAAACAGCATAACCCTCTCGAACTGTCCAATTAACTATTGGGAAAGTACCATACTACATCACTGCTAGCAATGGATCCCGACCATGAACCAGGATAAGCACACTGCCTACCGCAATTTACTGGAATCCCTCGCAGCCCAACAGTCCAACACCTTAGTCATGGGACATTTCAACTATCCCTTCATAGACTAGGGGACATGCACAAGCAAAAACACACTCGGCCAGAGTTTCCTGGACCTTGTTAACACAAATGCTCTGGAGTAGATAGCCTGCACCCCCACTAGGGGTGCTAATGTTCCAGACATAGTACTCACCAACATGAGGGATCACTGTATTTCCCTATGAGTGATGTCCTCCCTGGTTAGGTCAGACAACAAATCAGTCTTGTTTGAAATAACTGCTGGAACTGACACCCTCACAGGAACAAAAATTATAAAAAACTTTACCAAAGCTAACTACAGCATACTATGCAATGATATAAAAAGCTTCATACCACCAGCAATCACCGACATCAATGATCACTATGCAGAAGTCTACACAAATGCCCTGTACAAACACCTAAGCGTATGTATAAACTCTGCTGTACCTGACCAGATAAAAAAACAGGTCTCCCCATAAGAACAAGCCACCATGGTGGACTTCAAGCATAAACAGATAATATAACAAGAGGAAGAAACTGTTGTCCAAAAGCGAGAGAGATATCACTCTGCAGAGGAAGAGTTTCCCTCCTAAGTCTAAGCAAGAAAATCAGAAATCTTGTAAAGTCTTCTAAAGCAAATTATGAAACTAAAATCACATTCCTAGCCAAGGGTAATCATAAGGCATTTTTTAACTACATCCGAAGTCTAAAAGGGAATGCCCAGCTATGTGCCAAACTGGTTGCAGATGGGATCACTCATACTTCACCAGAAGATAACACCAACCTGCCAGATGACAGATTCATAGGATCATAGGAGGTTACTAGGCTAATGATCCTAGGGCCCTTACAAGCCTAGCCAAGTTTTACTCTTATTTCCACAATCAGCACCTATTGCCCCTGTCCAAGAGGGACATAGGTAGAACCCCTGGGGTGAATTTACGGTTACCTATCCAATCATCCAGTTTGCATTTGAAGAGGGCCAATGAAGTGCTCTGCATGACATGAAACGGGAGTCTGTTCCAAAGGTCTGCTAACCTCTGGGAGACAAATCAATCCCTCCAGCAGGTTCTATTAATGTCACATACCAGATTAAAGCCATTAGAGTGAGTAACCTGTGTACCATTTGACTTTTGGATATGCAGCATTTCCAATAAAGCAGGGTCAAAGATTGCCTTATGTGCAAGACAGAGATTGCCTCTAAGTAGTTTGTATGAAACAGAATAAAGTGACAGTGATTTCAGATGATCCTTATCGGACAGATGCCGAAGACCTTGAATTTTCCTTGTGAGGAACCTCTGTGGTTTCTCCAATTTCTGCAGGTGAAGGGGCATTGTACTCAATTATTGGCCTGATGAGGGAAGAATACAGGGAGGTTATAACTTCTTTTTTCTGGAGGCAATGCCCTTACTTATGAGATGAGCAATATAGAATGCCTTTCTTACCACTGTGGAGAAATGGTGATCAAAGGTAAGGTTGCTGTTAAGCTGTGTGCCCAGGTGTCTCACCACTGAGTGCATACTTTTAGGGTGTTGTTATTGATGTGGTAGTTAGCAGGGACATCACTCTTACTGGAAGGAATGATAATGCATTTTTTTGCTTTGAGTTTAAGGCCATGACTTTGGCACCAGCTATTTGTTTGTGTAAGACCCTTTTGTAAGATATTGACATTGTTTGGAGATTCTATGACTGCTCCCAGTTCGCAGTCATCAGCAAACTTTGTTATCCACAGACCTTTAGTTTTAGCTTGCACTTCTGAGAAATAGATTACAAACAGTAGAGGTCCCAGAATTGTTCCCTGTGTAACACTACTGGTTACAGGTCTGCTGTTTGAGGTGGACTCTCCTATTTTGACTATATGGGTTCTATCAGTGAGCCACTTAGTGACACATCTAATAATATACAGGTTGATACCTAGCTGGGTGAGTTTGTCAATTATGCCTGAGTGGGGGATAGGGTCAAAGGCCTTGGCTAAGTCTAGGTAGGCTGTATGCACTGATTGCCCCTCATTAAGGGCCTTGGTGACTGTCTCAAAGAAGTCCACCAGATTTAACAGGCATGATCTCCCTTTGACAAATCCAAATTGAATAGAGTCAAGTGTTTGGAGGTTACCAATATCTTTGTTGATAAGGTCCATGATGATTCTCTCCATGGCCTTGCAGATAAGGCTAGTCAGGCTAATAGGTCTATATAACACAGGGTCAGTGGAAACACCACCTTTGTGCAAGCAGATAGCAGTGAGCTTTTTCCATTCAGCTGGGACGAAGTCAGTGCTTAGACTATGATTGAAAAGAGTACCCAATGATGTTGCTAATTCTTGTTTGACCCCATGTAGGATGCAGCCTGGGATGTTATCAGATCCCATGGATGCTGTGTTTTTGACCTTAGAGAGGGTGTTCATGACCTGCTCTTTAGAGATACAAGGTAGAGGACAGGTGGTAGGGATGTCTTGGGGTAAGTGTGGTGGGAACAGGCGAGCTTTCAAAAAACCTGTCGGCTAACACGTTAGCAATATCCACAGGCTCAGGATATGTGGTATCATTAACCACTAGTTCGGCACAAATCTTGGCCTTTCCTTTTAGGTTATGGATGTAACTAAAAATGCCTTATGTCTGTCCCTAGTTAAGGAAGCTAATTTGGATTTGTAGTTAGCTTTGGAGGATTTCACAAGAAGTCTTTATTTGCTTGTTTAGGCTGAGGAGGGAGTGTTTCCAGTTTAGGGCTCGCTCCCTGTTACTCTTAGACAGCAATTTCTTATTATTGTAAAGCCTGTTTATGGCAGTTGTCCACCAGTCAGGTTTGCTCTTCCTGGAGGAGTTTGTTTTACCAAAATTTACCAGCACAGACTTCACCCCTCCATCCCCACCCTATCCCAAAGCATACCTGACACCCGCCCACTGCCTAGTATCTCTAGAGAACAGGTCACCTCTGCACTCTCCAAGGCCAAAAACATAGCCTCAATGGGACCAGACAATACTAAACAATCTAAAACAATACCTAGTAGACCCACTTGGCATTCTCTTTAATCACAGCTTGAGAGGTAGTTATGTTCCTGCAAAATGGAGAACAGCAACAGTAATTCCCCTGCACAGAGAAGGGCCATCAACTGACCCTGGGAACTACAGAAATATAACTCTAATGGGCCTCATCTACAAAGCCATGGAAAAAATTATCATAGACCTTATCAACAAAGACAAAGGCAACCTCCAAACGCTAGACCCAACTCAGTTTGTCTTTGTTAAGGGTAGATCATGCTTATTAAACCAGGTAAACTTCTTTGAAAATGTCACCAAAGCCATGAACGAAGGTAAGGCAGTGCACACAGCCTATCTTGACTTTGCCAAGGCTTTCAACACAATCCCCCAATCTGGCATTGTTGAGAAATTCTCCCAAATGGTAATTAACCCTTACATTACTGGATGGGTAACCAATTGTCTCACTGACAGAACACACTCTGACACTCTGTCAAAACTGGTGACTCCACCTCCACCAGTAGACCCATCACTGGTGGAGTACTGCAGAGATCTGTGCTGGGCCCCTTACTGTTTGGCATCTATTTTTCAAAAGTCCAGACCAAAGTCAGTGATTGCAAACTGGGAGCATTCAGAGTCTCCCAATGATATTAAGTATATTACAAGAAGGGCTAATGAATGGTGCCAAAACCATGTTCTAAAACTGAATGCAAAAAGAAATGCATTATTATTCCCTTTGACAAAATGTAATTCCCTACAAATTACAATATTGACAGTACTCCCTCTGAGTTCCAACCCAGTGGTGCGAGTCTTGGGAACACAGGTTGTTAGCAATCTGAACTTTGACCACCAAGTTTCCACAGTGGTAAGGAAAGCCTTCTATGTAGCACACCTCATAAGCAAGGGCATAACATCCAGGTCAAGGGATATTATAACTCCATTGTACTTGAACCTCATCAGACCACTAATAGAGTATAATGCACCCTTTTGCATGTACCACACCAGACACCTGCAGCAGCTGGAGAGACCTCAGAGGTTTCTCACTAAGAAAATACAGGGACTCCAAACCATGATCTATGTGGACAGGATGAAAGCCCTGCCACTTTACTCTCTATCTTATAGGCTGCTGAGATGCAACGTACGCCTGGCCTATAGGGCAATCTCTGACCCTGCCATAATGGAAATGTTGCACATCCGCGAGTCAAATGACACAAGAGTCACTCACTCTATGGATCTCAACCTAACCTGTGACATTAACAGAACATACTGAAGAGACAGATATGTCTCCCAGAGACTGATGCTTCTCTGGAATAGATTTCCTATTCATGTAAATTGGAGCCCTTCACTGACACTATTCGAATGCAACCTAGATAATTGGATGGGAGACTGCAAATTTGCCCCTGGGATGGCACCCATGCTTTTCATGGACCGGGGGTATCCAGTGTTGATCACAGATCTGCTCTGTTCATAAATTCATTCTGCGATCTACCCAAAAAGAAAAAATGGAGATACTTGGGATTAGCATGGCTAAGCTTGTAAAGGCTCTAGGGCCGCTAGTCTAGTAACCTCCTAGGAACCTGGGAACCTATGAACCTATATTCTGTGACAGTGCAATGTCTATTATAAATACTATTCTTCAATTATTAGTTTTGAAAATTTACTTACAGGATTTCCAGCTGATTCTGTGGTCATGCTATTTCAATACTTTTCCTTGTACACTATTTACCCCATGCATATTCTGAACACATTTTGTGTCTACAACACTTCTTCTGTGACTTTTATTCCAATCCATGCAATCTGTTTGATGAAAATTAACATCCTACATTCTATACACTTTGCCAAACTGATTTCCTTTTTGCAACTTCTACACATTTGATTAATAATTGGACATGCCTCTTGATCATGCTTATAGCCACACACTTATGCAGAACTTGTCCCGCTTGTCAAGCTTACCAAAGCTTTCATAATTAATTTTGACAATAGTTTACTTGCTTTAAGCTTTTCAATCTTACATGCAGCTTTGCACATTTCAAACTTATCTGTAAGCTCTTCCAGCTGTAACTAATTTCACTTCATCTGTGCACATTGACCACATTACTGAACATTAAATCAGTCCTGCATTTGATGTTTTCAGATACCACATACTATTCTTTCTCATAGTAATGACCCATGTAAGTCACCAAACTCACAATCTTTGCAATATTCTTTAATTTAATAATATAACTGTCAGTAAGCTTAAGGGGACCATATTTCCCTAATAAAAGCAGATATTACATATATACTGGATTGTTCCTCATTTCATAGCAGCTCTGAAACTATCACATCATAGCAATAGTCTTTCTTTCTTTTTTACTCTTGAAACTCTAATGTATTATAAAAGTCCATGCAAATTACTATCCATGATGATTATGTTCTTAAAAAAATGGTACTGGCATCCTAAAAGATTAGTGTGCATTTCTATAGGTATTTTGCTTTTTATGTGTCATTTGGAATTCTTTTTCCCATTACATGGCTGGAAAACTGTGGTAACAAAACAATAGGAATGTAATTCATTCTACAAGAAGGAATTTTTCCAAAGAAAATTTGCTCTGTATCTGTTACAACATCATGTCATAGTATTTGTTATTTTTTGTAGCAAAATGCATATTACATTTTTTTTAATCTGTGTCAGAACATGATGGAGTTGTGGAATTGACATTCTGGTGATGGTATCCTCCGTACATCTTCAGTATATTAGTGGCTTAATGCATATTTCCACAAAAGTAAAAAAAAAAGACCAACAAAAGCTACTATTGCCCATACACATCTCCTGTCAACTCTCTTATATGTCTCCCCAGTACTAATCAACCTTCGTAAAACTGACCTTACAAACTTGAATCCTGCTACAATAAAATTGCCAAATTTGCTACTGATTCCTCACATAGGTCACATCACTGCACTTAAACAACTTAACTGGCTTGAACTTCCTCAACTGCTTCATTACAAACAACTTATCTTTGCCCACAAGATCCTACACCAGCCATATAAAATCCCTGATCTCAACAATATAATATAACCATATTCCACCATTAGACTCCTACGCACTTATAACAAAGTTTTGTTAAAAAACACCAAAGCTAACAACTCAGGTGGTGATTCTCTCTTCTCCAGTATTATTCCTAAACTGTGGAATTAACTTCCATTCAATAGTTCCTCTAACTGCTCTTTATCACAATTTAAAAAATTCCTTAATTCATACAGAAAACTGGTTTTGTTCTTGCTATCATTCTGGATAATTCTGAGATCTTTATATCTAACTACATCTATCATAGTTGTTGCTATTTTGTAACTTGCCCTCATCTTGTCCAAATGTTAGTATTGTCCTTTTCTTTTTTGCTTCCACTAGATGCTGTTTTCTATGTCTTATCCTTTGTTGAATTAGTATGCTAATTGAATTATTGTTATATTATTTATGTCTACATGTTATACTATTTACTGAAGCTTAACTCCCTGGGCCTCTGCTGGAAAAGGACATGTGTCCAGTTGGAATTTCCCAGTAAGCAAATGTAAAATAAATAAATAAATATTTATTTATTTTCAAATCCTGGGTGCTGTAGGTATGTTCCATATAATGCTTTTTGAGTCTGGCATTTTATGTTCTTATTCCTGTACAGGATTTTAAACTAAACATTTTTGTGTTACTCATGTTTTCGGTGATGCTCAGTTTTGTGTTAATGACTTTGAAAAGCAGTATGGGCGGCCACGGTGGTGCAGTGGTTAGCATTGCCACCTCACAGCAAGATGTTCTCCGGTTCGATCCTTGGCTGGGGTGCCTTCTGTGCAGAGTCTGCATTTCCTCCCTGTGGTTGCGTGGGTTTCCTCCGGGTGCTCCAGTTTCCTCCAACATCCCAAAGACATGCTGCAGGTGGATTGGACACTCTAAATTGGCCCTAGGTGTGAGTGTGTGCGTGCGTGTGCCTTCTGTGTGGGCTGGCAACTCGACACCATAAAACTCCGCTGCCAATCACAAGCGGACAAGGTGATCTGCTGTGGCAACCCCTAACCGGGAAAAAGTCGAAAGGAGAAGAAGAAGACTTTGAAAAGCAGTATAAAAATACATTGCCTCTGCATGCTTCTAGGAATAAAGACCAACAAACTGTGTGTTATTACTGCTGAGTTTGAATGAGTGCATGTGTTAATTTAGTAAGTCATTCTCTGTGCTGCTGCTATATGAATAAATAAATACATCAGCAAATCAGGAAATGGACATAAGCTAGAATCTGTACTGGTTAAGTTATAGGCTTCTGCTATGGTATTATAGACGAAAATGAGTACCACTGTTTTATTTAAGAAGTTTTGGAAAAAAAGAACATTTAATGTGTGTAAACTTTTTGCGGGATGCACTCCCACTGATTACATGGTGAATGCAGTGTAATAAGATTTCAGTATGGGAAAATAAGATAGACTGAAAACTTGTTGCACTGTGTTCCTGTCAGTACATTTGGACTCAGCCACAAATACATAGATGTGTTACCAGAAAAGAGAAATGGGTTGAAAGGCAGAAATGCCAAGTTCATAATTGATGTAGTCTACCATTTTAGCTGGCTTTTAAATTAAATTAGTATAATGCATCATAAATTGTGTAGAATGGCATTGTACAAATGCTGTTAGAAGGACTCACCTAAGTATTAAAATCTCATGTATTAACTCTTGCTTTTGAATAATGCAAAAATTAAGATTTTTAATAATGCAGGAAGTAAAATTTTATTGTATTTGTATATCAGGTCAAAACTGTCACTTCACCATGTTGTTTTCTATTAGTACTTGGTCCTTTAATTATAGTTAGTATTAAAAAGTTGCCCCTGAAATATAGTTGAGGAATGCAATTGTTAGTCATGTGGATGGAAATTGTGTTTTTCCTCTACTGATAACACTCCAGTGCTAATTATCGCTTCTCCATTTGCTCTACATTATGATTCCTCAACAGCCTCTTCTTGCCAGTCCTTTTCCCACACTTTTCACTGTTGAGATCATTTTTCTTGTTCCTTTTTTACCTTTTTTCTTTCCCGATGATTTCTTAGTGGTGTCTCTCTGTAAAATACTTTATCAGCTGATACAAGCATCATCTCCCTCATTGACTCCATCGTAAAGGAAGCTACAATTCTGTATTTCTTCTCTTCCTCTGGAAATGCTTTCCCATTAGTTTAATTCCTGTCTATACTGTTTTTTAGGACATTATCATCCCCCTGCCATGCCATCTGCTTGTTGTTTTCCTCTTACTTTAAGTTACCACCTCTGATACTGGAGAACCTCTTTGTGTCACCCTGCCTTGATGAACAGTACTTTGACTTTCTCAGTCTCATCTAGTCGGTCATTTTAATTCTTCTGCACTTCATCTCATGTCTAGGAGGAAGGTTGGTGCACTCTGTCTGTTACTTTCACACTGTGAAAAAAAATCATTTTTTCCCTGCATACCTAGCTATACCATGTTGCTGCAATACTGTTCTGCAGCTTTCCAGATAACATTTTCAACCCATTAATATCTCTGAGCTGTGGAATGCCACACCTCTAGCAGACCACACACATCCTTAAATTTCAGAGTATTGTCTAAAAAATCAAATTAAAAGCATAAGACAAACAAATATAAAAATCTTGTGAACAGTAACTGCTATTAAAAAGGTACAATAGCAATGTAGTAAAAGTGTTTAATATAACAGCTAGTTTATTCTCAGTCTTTACATCAATACAGTACAGTTCTGTAAGTAAACGTATCATAACAGTAGATGTTAAAATGATCACTGTTGCTAGATGTTCAAATGATCACTGTTGCAGTAGCATAACTATATGGTTTATATCTTGACAAGAATGTATCAGACGGCCAGCTTCTAAAGTTTTAGGGCACCTTCCATGTGACCAAACTGACTGGTAGCTTGAGCTAAGCTAACTAAAAGACAAGTTTGGGTACCAAGCCGTTCAGACCTTTCCTGCCAAGAAGAGAGGGAGGCTGAGCCTTTAAGGACAATGCTAGGAAGAACAAAAAATAAATGACCACACCCTTGCATAAACAACACACCAAGAAACAAGTGAGCTGGAAGGAGGGAGCAGCTACTGTAACAGTGATCATTTGAACATCTACATTTATGTTAAGTTTACCTACATAAGTGGACTATGTTCTTCTTATTGATCAATGTTGCAGTAGCATAAATTATATGGGTAGATTACCACAGCTTACACATTTTGTGATGTGGAAGGAGTAGACTCCAGGAGCTCCTAAAGAAAGGCCCTGAGCAAAGTCTCACCTAGGCCTAGAGAAGTAATCAAGCTTATAGTGATTTGGAAAAGTATGTACAGAGGGCCAAGTTGCTGCTTCTAGAATAGTTCTAGAATCCAACAATTTCCAAAAAGCAATACATGAAGCCAAGACCCTGGTGGAGTGGGTCTTAACCTACATTGAAAACTTTTGTTGTGGTGAGTATGAAAACAGGTAATAGCCTTAGACAACTATTTGAAAGTAGTCTGGCTTAACACAAATTGTCCCTTCATCTTACCTTCACAAGAAATGAACAAATGATCTGAATATATGAAAGATTTATTTCTGTCAATATACAGTCTGAGTTGTCTGTGGGCATCCAAGGTATGCACTATCCTTTCTCCCTCAGTTTTAGGTTCAGGAAAGAAAAATGGGAGATGGATAGTTTGGCTTAAAGTAATCATGGATACCACTTTAGGCATAAAAGGATTAGTTCTCAAAAAAAAAACCCTGTCCCTGTGGAAAATTTGGTATGGTTGACTCACCATAAGAACATGCAACTCATATACCCTTCTTGCAGAGGTCAGAGCAATCAGAAAAACTGTTTTCTGTGTTAATAACCTTAAGTCAGCCAGGTTAGCTGGTTTAAATGGAGAAAGTGTTAGCTTTTCTAATAAAAAATTAAGATCCCAAGGAGAGGCCACCAGTTTACGTGGAGGCTTCTTATGTAAAACCCCTTTCAAGAACATTTTAACATGTGACTGCCTTGAAAGATGAAGATCCATGGGCAGATATGCTGAAATGGCCAATAAATGAACCTTGGCAGAGGAGTGAGAAAGGCCATAGGATAGTAACGCACAAAAATATGGTAAAACCAGAGGACAACTAGCCCTGAATAGGTGTTGTGTATGTTCTTGGCACTAAGTAGAAAAACCTTTTCCATTTGCTAAAATATGATTTTCTAGTAGAAGACTTTCTTGTCTCCATTAGTACCTGCTGCACATCCTCAGAAAACAGGTGCCTTAATGGAATTAAGACCCTATCACCCAGGCAGTCAACTGAAGATGATTGATGTTTGGGATATATCTAACACCCCCATTCTTGGGTGAGTAGATACATTCTCTGAGGAAGTCTGTGGTAATTGCTCCTGGCCATTTCCAAAAGAAGGGAGAACCAGAGTTATCTGGCCAAAAGTAAGTCACCACAATAATCTTTGGGATTCCTTCTGAATCTTCAGAACTACCCTGGGTATTAGGGAAAGGGTGTAAAGGAATACGGGAATATTCCTATCCAAAGAAAAGAAAAGGCATCTTTCTTTCAGGCCTTCTTGCATAGAGTATAGGAAAAGATGTTTGTTGGTTGATTGTTCAAAGTGGAAGCAAATCGGTCTACTTGAGAAACTCCCCATGGACGGATCATATCTTAGAAGACCCCTGGATCTTCTTTCTATTTGTGAGGGTCTGCCCTGGTCCTACTCAGTTTGTCTGACACACAGTTTTGCTCTGATGGAGTTTAGAATGCCTAAAGATTGAGACTGTGCTGTAAAGCTATAGCCCAAGCTAACATGGCTAATCTACAAAGGGCATATGACCTGGTTCCCCTTAGCTTGTTTATGTACCACATCACTGCTGTGTTGTCTGTAACCACTTGAAGAATTCCAGGGTACCAAAGATGGTTCAGAGAATTCAGTGCCTTGATCAGGGTAAGCATCTCCTTAATATTTATGTGCTTGCATCTGCCCTTGGTATCCCATACCCCATGCACTTTTATCTTTCCTGAGACTGTTCCCCAGCCAAAGTCTGCAGCATTTGTAGTGACTGATTGCTTTGGAGCAGGGAGGGAGAAGGAGAGACCTTGATTTCAGGATATCTGTTGTCTCCATCAAGTGATTTCTCTTCTGATAAAAACTAGTACTGGGACCTGAAAAGATAAAGGGTGTTGATGTTGAGAACAAAGAGATTTAAGATACTGTTGTATCTTTCTAGTGGAGTCTATCCAGGAGTATCATGAGAATCATAGATGCCATGAGAACCAAAATCCAGAGGTATTCCCCTGAAGTGACTGAAGTCTGAGAGGAAAAACTTAGAAATAAATCTAAATAAAGATCTATTTTTTCTGTGAAAGAAAAGCTGTTTGAACTAAGGTGTCTAGTTAACATTCCAAGAACACAGTCATGTGTAAGGGAGTCAAAAAAGACTTTTGAATATTCTCTTGGAATCCCAGCTTGTGCAAGAAATCTCTCACTCAAGAGAGAGAAAGAGAGAGAGAGAGAGACCTGACATTTTGAAAAAGACTCTTCCAAGATAAGCAAGTTATCTTAATACGGAAAAATGTGGATACCTTGTAGCCTGCAATGAAGTATAACTGGAGCTAGACACTTTGTGAACACTGTTGGTGCAGTGGATGCTCTAAAGGATAAGGCAGAGAACCGGAAATTTGATTCAGACACACAAAACATTAAGAAACATCTGAAATCTGGATGAATAGGAATGTGATGATAATTGTCTTTTAAGTGTGGTATTACAAGAAAACTTGAAAGAGGAGGAAGAAGAAGTAAAGGGTTGTGAAGTGACATAATTATGAATCTGGGCACTATCACAAACAGATTTAAGAAAGAAAGAACCAGAACAGGTCTCTAAACTTTACTTTACTGTCTTTGGGACTAGGAGCATCCTTGAATAAAACCGCTTCCACACCTGGGATGGAGCAGGACTACATGTGATGAAAAATAGATGGAAAAAAAAACAGTCTGATCTGCAGGATGAGAAATGACTCCCTGGAAGGGAAGAATTTCCTCCCACTGTTATCTGTAACCCTGATGAATGATTTTCAGAACCCATTTGTCTGAAACAATCTGTTGCCTAAGAGGAAAAATGGAGATTCTGACTTTCTAGAACAGAAAGAGGGCCAGGGTGGGAGGGGCTCACAAGGTCTCTTGAACAGTCAGACTTGTTGGAGTGTCCTTGGTTTGGGGAGGTTTGAGACTTCCTTTTTGGAACATCCTTGCTACTTCTTTAACATCTGTTTACCTGAATTCTGTTGAGACTGTTTATTATATTTTTTGCCAAAATTGGATGAGGAGAAAGAAGATCCGTTGGGCTGTTTGGAAAAGGAGAGCTGAAAAATCTTAGAGATCAGTTTGTCCCTTTCATCACAGTATTTGATCACCTCTGCAGCAGAGGACCAAACAATAAATCTCTGTCCAAGGGAGAATTTAAGATCTCATTTTTAACATAATCTGTGAAGTTCTGAGAATGCAGCCATGCAAATCTTTTTAAAACAATACCAGTGGCCTTAGCCCTGGAAGAAGTATCAACAGAGTCATACACAAACTGTAAACAATGAGTTGTGACATGTGCAGTCGAAGACACTAAGTTATTTGAAGCAGATTTTTCTTAAGAAGAAACTGTAGATAAAACATTCCTCATACTTTCACAATATGTCAGAATAAACTTTAACATATGAGCCTAACAATTTAAAATTCTGAAATTCAAAGTTGCAAAAGTATATACTTTTTTACATACTTAGTAATTTTTCCATCCTTATCAGAAATAGCAGAAGTGGAATTAACTAACAGTTTAGCAATAAAAGTATTTACTAACGCTATAGCTGCTGGATCAGGTTTGGGAAGTGTATATAAAAACATAAAAGAAGGAGGAACTTTATATATCCTATCTGCCTTTTTAGGGGCAGCTAGCTGACTATCAGAAAAATCCACTTTAATGCAAAATAATTAGTTTGTTAAGCTTTAACTTTCAAATAGTTTCCTGTTTCCGCAGCTAAGGGATCATAGATGGTGTATACTATTTAACTTGTCATATGTGAAATCATAGCTTTAAGTTTGATATCCCATTTACTGCATTTACTTTTGAAGGCATTGTGATCAGTTGAACCACTTTGTAACAAGTGCAGTCAATTCACTATCACGATCAAATAAGAGAGTCTGGTAGTTGCACTGACAGTTTCAGAGTAGCACTTTCAAACATTTCTTTCAAGTTGACCAATTCAGTGGCACATAGGCATGGTATCATATGTGTTGCTTGCTACCAGAGTTTTTAAACAGGTTTGGATCAGAGTCAGCCAGAGTGGATAGGATACAGTGGCTGGTAGTCAGCTGTCTTCTTACATGGGGGTTTGGGGGAAGTAGCTGCCTGTATGCAAAGACTGGTGGAAACCATGAATCTTGAAGGTTTCCTACTTAACAAGGGAGGAGTAGCAAGATGTCATAATATCATTGTAATGCATGGAGCGCAGTGATTATGCTCTGAATATTCAGAAAAAGACAAACCACTTAAGCACTGCAGTGGTGAGAGATCTGACCTTATCAGATGTTAAACACCCCCCTGCTTAAGTTGTTAAGGTTGGGTCTCGGGCTACACTGTAAAATTTGCCAATAAATATTTGGTTCTGCCTGCTGTTCATACTGATAGGATGTCCCTTCCTCTTACAAACTTAGAAAGTAACTAGAATAACAGGATGCATGCTCACCTGCATTTTCTCTGAAGGATACAAACACAGAAACTCAAATGTATATCACTATTCAATGACTTTGATCCACTATGATTTGTCTGAAACCATGGACTTTATGAGGAACAGACCCAACAAAGGAGGCAAAAATATCAACATTCTGTAAAAATTTGAAAAGGTTAGAGGCATGGCAAGGTTTGCGTAAACATAAGGGACAATGTTACATTGCCTTTCTGACAGTGCTCCCTAAGTGGCTAAGTGCTTTCAAAGCTGGCAAAACACTTAGCGTTTTTCCATGCACTCCAAAGAATTATGATCGGGTGTCCAATCATAACATTAACTTACATGTTCTCGACATGGATGCCTCTGCCATCAAGGTGAATTTATTGGCATCTATATCTCAAGCACATAATAAACAGGTTATGATTAGCCACCTAATCATAATCCTCTATGTTAAGGTCACTTACCAAAATTAGAGATTGCTACCATCTCATCTCAAATAAATGCTCCCAGTACTTGCATTTCATATCTCCTCATAGGACACCATTCCTCTCAAGCACTACTAATTACTACAAAGTTAACTCCCTGAATAGTTGGAGGGCCTGCCTATTGATAGTCACATTGGGGATATCTTGGAAAGGACCATCTGAGGGATCCTGGGGTGACACACTAGCCTGAGGCGAACAACCAAAGTTCTAAGCAGACCAATTAGGGTGATGCATAAAGATACTGCTAACTTTATTTTAGTTTTACAAAGAATGTCTCAGATTGTGAGTCTTTTTCTGAGACTTTGTAATTAATTAGGTTGATCTTCCAGTGCTTCAGTAATGAAGTGGTGTAGTAACCTAATATACTGTAACTTGTAGACTGAAATCTATATAGGCAGCCTTGCTTAACTGCACACTCTGAAATGCTTTTAACTTTTTTTCCTGCTTTATATAGCTTCAATGTTTGCAAATAAAAGTTAACTCAGCTTTGAAAATCACAAATTTAATATGAAAACCTGTAGTTATTTTCTATACTGGAATTTCTGGTCTTCACTTTTTTTCATCACCATGAAAACTAAGTGATGTATATTGTAACAGCAGTAAGAATTCAAAACAAGATGCTGACTGAAGCAAATTCTCACCTTACATTACACAAAACACTATTTAAGTGGCTGCAACTTACATATCTTAAAAATGATAAAAGAAACAGAGCTACAAGATAGCAGTTGTCTCTTTTTAAAAAGCACCATTGAATTAACCTTAGCTACAGTCACACAGTTGTCTGTTTATTTTATCTGTTAATATGCTGGATTCAATTTGCAATCGACAGTTACCATTACAGTTCAAAACAGTTTCAACATTCATTCGAGGAGCACGTTTGCCCCCTCTCAGTGGAATTCAGTGGGCTAATCATCACAGCTTACTCGCTTGTATCAGCTACTGTGAGTCCTACTTTAATTCCAAGGAAGGTTGGAGGATCCAACACCAAGATATACTTTATTGAAGACTCCCTCTTTCCCCGCTCATGCTGACAATGGCTGAAGCCGGCTATTGTGCTACATCCCTAGGTAGAAGCTTTGATTACAGGTCAGAGACCTAGCCTGGTGAAATCAGATCATTAAATGGACTTTCACAAATGTTGCGGTCTCAGCATGAAGCCTTCTCCATAATGACTTAATTGAAGTATTCTCCATTTCATTAGCCCTTCAAAGCCACTTTCTCAAAGATGCACAATGCAAATCAAAAACTTCCCACACTTAGCTACTAACGGCTTCTCCTTGATCATGCATATAATAACCAGTCCCCACATGAACTCACTTTAAAATCTTCATTTGTTGTGTTACAACGGACTAACAAAAGACCAAGATCACCAAGACCAAATGAAAGCCTATTTCATAGCAATTCAGATTCAATTCTTAATCAGCTCTCTCCCATATAGCTGTAGTGACCTGCAGTATTAAGGGCAGTTGCTAAAATAACATTCCATCATACCATGAAGAATTTCAAGTTTAAATCCAAGTGCTGCAAATGTATCATATGTGCATTGTTCATCCTTGTAACCGTGTAATAGTATTTGGATTTGTCAGGACACTTCTTGTTTGCAGTAGACATTATCACAGTATAAATCTTGTTACTACACTGGCAATGCATGGGAGTTATTGTTCTCTCTGCCTTGTGCTCAGAGTGTGGCTAAACTGAGCCAACAGGCCCCCTCATCTGCCTTGTAAACCAATGTATTAAAAATAAAACTATCACAAGCAGAGCAATAATCCAGATATATACTTCCAAGGGATTTAAAACTAGTACAGAAACTGAAAGTCAGTTCTGGGGTGAAAAAATCCCTGACAGGAAGCAAAAGGAAGAGCCGATCAGCTGTTAAATTTCTATAAACAATATAAAAAAATAGTACAAAGGTTTTGCATCTATCACAATATTATATGGGAAACTATAACTAAGCAAAATGATTGCAAATCAGACAAACATATGACAAAACTGATTATTTTTTGCTGCTAAGGGGTCATTTTGGAAATAGATTTGACATGTTTAGTGAACAAGGTTTTTGGCAAACTGTACTTCAAAGCAGTGATCAGCAAAATTGTTGAATATGGGCATGTAATGTTAAAGGGGTATAGTTAATAAAAAATGGGCTATAGAGAGCAGTAACCAGTGGCCAGTATAATTGCGGGTCTATATTAGATCAGCGAATGCTTAAAAAAGCGAACGCTGATTGATCGACCTTATGTAAGCGAAAGCTTACAATCTCGAACTGTCAGATCAGCAATTTTTTTCCTAGGGAAAAAAATCACTGATCCAAAACACAAACACACAACACAAGCACACCAAACAAACAGAAATCCACACACATACACCAAAAATCTGATACGTAACCCTACACTAAACTATGCACACACCACTAACTATCCACTTACCTTAACCCAAACCCTAACCCTAAGGTCCGTCACTATCGCACACTCACCTCACCCACTCCCTAACCCTAACTCACCTAAATCCGCCCTAACCCTCATGTCCATACAATCACACACATACCTAACCAGAGCCCTAACCCTAACTCACCTAACCCACCCTAACACTCACATCCAGACAATCGCACACTTACCTGAATCCAACCCGTAACTTTCCACCACAGCACTGAAAATACCGAAGCAACAGAAACGGACAACCAAATTCTTTCCCTAGGAAAAAATTTGAGTTTCCGTTGCTTCGATATTTCTAACTTTCGCTAAAATAAGGTCGATCGATCAGCGTTCGCTTGTTTAAGCGTTCACTAATCTAATATAGACCCTATAATTACTTATTATTTAGGGATGGAGGGGAAGAGTAGCCTTCAAAGTATCTCATGTAGTCAATGCTAGAAGCTGTCATGTGCATTACCTTTTCAAGTGACACATTAGAATAGAGTGTTTATTTATTTATATTTATTGATTTTGCTGACTGGGATAGTCTGACTGGGCAGAGCCCATTATCAGCAGAGGCCCATGGAGAAAAACACCACAGATTATGACATATAATAAAAAGGCATGCTGGTTTAGAAGACAAGCATTCAATTGGCAGAAGCAAAAAGCAGCAATTCTGACATATAAATGAACAGGCATTAAGTATTAGGCCAAAACAAGTAAAACATTATGAGGATAATGCTAAGGATGTAGCAAGTAAACAATACAGAATAGACTGCTAAAGAATGTACAAATGCAGCAATGCCACGAAGACTCAACATTAGGTAAGTTGCTAGGATTCCAATTTTTTTTGCTGACATAGATAATAAATTAGTTGTAGTGTGGGGATAGTAGAGTATAACAGAGAGGTAAGATTAATAACAGTATTTAAGTCTTGTAGGTTAGTATTACAGAAGGTAAGTTAGTAAGCAGAATAGCTATTATATTGAAGAGGTTAAAGAGGTAACAGAGTGAGGCTGGAGTCATAGGGGAGAGGCAGAAGTTAAGAGGAGAATTACAGAAAATTCTCAGAGGATATGTCTGTATGTTCTAAGGTGGGAAAACGGTTATTTATAGCACTGATGTGGGTAGATTTAGCAGGGATTGAAGAAGAGCAAAACCAATCATTGTTTAGGTGTTTTTTGAGTTGGGTTTTGAAAGTTGTTCATTTATTAGCTAGATTACATTTAAGAGGGATGTTGTTCCATAGTTTAGAGACACAGGAGAAATATAAGGAGTCTCCTGCCTTATTGCTGGATTTAGTTAGGTTGTTGTTGTTGTATCTTTCAGCTTTTCCTGGTTAGGGGTCGCCACAATGGAACTCCGGTCCGCTAATGATTAGCAGTAGATTTTTACATACCGAGTTGCCAGCCTTGATGCACAACCTTCAACGAAGGTACGCCCATTCATGCATGAGTCCAAACAGAAGACGGTCTAGCTGAGAATCGAATGGGACAACGTGTTACTGTGAGGCGACAACACTACCTCAGCACCACCACCACAGTTGTTAGTGGATTAAGCTATTTTGTGTAAGTGAGGTGTGTGTGTGTGTGTGTGTGTGTGTGTGTGTGTGTGTGTGTGTGTGTGTGTGTGTGTGTGTGTGTGTGTGTGTGTGTGTGTGTGTGTGTGTGTGTGTGTGTGTGTGTGTGTGTGTGTGTGTGTGTGTGTGTGTGTGTGTGTGTGTGTGTGTGTGTGTTTGCAGATCGGTGGGTGTATACATATGTATGTATGTAAACTCAGGTTATGCAGTTTGGAGCTGTGCACAAGTGCGCAACCTAGACTGATTCTCAGACCTAACAAGGATAAGAAGAGTTATGGTCATGTTTTATATAATGAAATTCTCTAGGCAGTGCAGTAAGGAAAATGGAAAGAATTGTGTTAATGTCAACAAATAAGTAGTGAGTTAAGATAATTGGACAAATATCCCAAGGAGCATATGAGTACAATAGCAAAAATGAAATACATTTTTGAAGGACAGTAGGCAGTACAATAATTTATGCTGCATTGGTGTAACTTGTTACCTTAGGTAACTTCATTTTTTAATTAGTGCAGAGATACAGGTTATCATATTTATTCACCCACCCACTCACAATACAGTATATACAATAGTAATACATACCAAAACATCACACAGTTGTGCTTCTGTTCATCATATCTGGAGTTTGAGTTCAGAAAATTCATTCTTTGATACATATACACACACACACACACACACACACACACACACACACACACACACACACACACACACACACACACACACGCACACACGCACACACACATACGCACACACATTTGGTTGCAGGTCAAAAGTGAAATGCTCATATGAGCAAATGCTTTTAGTGCTGTAAAAAAGATAAATGCTCATGTGAAATAGCTGCTTTTTGTGCAAGATCATACAGCATCTGGGTCAAGGAATTTGATTTTAACTCATTGTTGCTCAGTCTTGGAGTTGGGATATATAATTATCTGGGGGGGTGAGGGGCACTCCCCCACACACACAAAAATTTGTTTTATTTCTTTTTTTTTGTTCATTTTAGATTCAATCTAAAATGATCACTGTTCCTTTATTCGCTCTTCTAGATATTCAATATTTGATGAGACATATACAGATATACAGTTGTAACTCACAAAGTTGAATTTACATTTGGTAGAAAAGTTTTTGTAGGTGTAATAAAGAGAGATTGCTCAAATGAGTGAATGCTCATATGTATTAATCACATATGGTTTTATATAGTATAGGTAAGTAGAACTGTGCAGGAAAATTAATGTTTGAATGAAAAAGTGGTGGTTGTGAAGATGTGCAAGTCTGTGTTATAGTGGTTAGGTAAGGGAATTAATTACATGTTGTACGTGTTTTGTGTTGTGTGTGTGTTCTGTGTCCTTTTGTCTTGTGTAGTGGTACTGTTAGGGAAAGTGTTTTGAGTAAGGGAATGTGTAAAGTTAGGGTTAGGTCAGGGGTAGGGTTAATATCTCAATTAGGGTTAGCACACATGAGTAAGGTGGTACATGAGGGGAGCCTAATGCCACAAGCCCTCAGAGGAGGATTAGCAATGCAATGGGGCAGCATAGGGGTGGATACTTGATCATCAAGCCAGACAGTAAGCCTTTAGAGGGGAGGGCAGAGTGGCTGCCATGACAAAAGTCACACACCCCCTACACATGGAAAGAGTTAGGTCTTGCATCATAAATGCCCTCATTAATGGTAACCTGGAAAATAGCAAGAAATCCCATCTCTTAGGTGGACATATGGTGACTTCTGCAAAGGTAGGAATTCTCCTCCCATTGGCAGACCAAAAAAGGTGTGAGGTATTGGACAGACCAACAAAGGTGTGAGGTATTGGACAGATAGAGTGTGCCCCAGTACTCTCCACATATTGGTGGACCAGATTGCTGTGAGGTGCTGGTGGAACTGGGAGCACATTAAAGTGTGTAAGCCTAAAAGACAAACTTCTAAAAAAATAAACTCTTTTCATCTTGAAATACAGCACATTGGCGCCCTTAGGCCTCAATAAGGACTGTAATTGGAGGTATGTGATTTAGTGGTAGTAAGTGAATAATTGTTTAAATGTTTTTTTTTAATTGTTTAATTATGGTATTTGTAGCTATTTAAGCTTTGTTGTAAGTAATGCATTTTGCTCTTGGAAGGCTTCTTTGCCGAGGCGCTAAGTTTTATTAAATCGTGATTCTTTTGGAACTGTGGCCATTGTGGTTTTGTATAGTCCTACGTTTTGATGTGTTGTATCTTTGTTTTTTTTCATATGGCCATGGATCCAACTAATAACATACTTCGGGTGTTTTGAGATGATTTAGTTGATGGTGTTCAAAGATCCATGGAGCAGTATGTTTTACAATGTAAGGAGAAGGGCTCAAGAAATGATGATGTGAGTACTGCTCATACTGCTAACCTGTCTAATGGTCATTCTGCAGTTGGTGCTGCAGCTTCTGGTACTGTATGGGATCGTTTTGTAGGGGAGCAAAATCATTGCTTCACTAACCCTTTTGTAGCAGTGGGTTCTGCTAATACAGTGTCATTTTCAGCAGAGGTACATAATTTGAAAGATAAGATAGAATCATTATTGCACAAGGAGACTAGCACCCATATGAACATCCTGTACCTTCAACATTATATACAACTGAATACTACTCCTAGAGGCCTCAGAGCCTTTTGGGCTCCAACTACACCTTTTGATGAGGGGAATCCAGATGATGCCATCTTCTGTAAAAGGTGGATTGAGGCAGCACATCAGTGTTCAAGTGAATGGCTGCGTATTTTGATTGAGAGAGACCATCTTAAAAAGTGCCGGTAGAAGGAAGAAAGTATGCTGTAAGTACTGAGTTACAAAAACATTACCTCTGCTAAATTGGATGAGATACTGCATTACGTGAATACAAGACTGGAAGATTTGGAATCGGAACTGGTGGAATGTAAAACAAGGAAGATTAACAGAGACATTAAGGACTATAATCTTGATAAGGCATTTCTATGGAAACGCAAACATAATAGGTCCTCTTCCAGTCAGGGGAAAGGACAAAGTTATAACAACACTTCCAGCAACAGTTCAGTTTCTTTTGCCAATTCGGAAGAAGCAGAAAGTAGTAGGGGGACTGATAGTGATATAGAACATTTTCCAGTTGTCCCACATACACAAGATCCGGCAGATATGAATAAATTCTTTCGGAGCAATGACAATGCCAAATTCTTCTATAATAATAACAACAAGAAACAGGGTCACAATGATGGGGGGACAATTTAAGAACTTTAGGAGAAACTGCAGAAACTAGAGGAACAAGAAAACACGACGGAACTGACAGGTTTAATTTTTTGCAGGACTCTTTAATTGTTAATTTGTCTAAATGTGAGATTTCTAATGTTTTATCTGCTTTAAAGTTGGGGCTAAGATTCATACCTATGGCCCAACCTTGACTACATACACTAAAAGTGAGATTTTTCTTTTAAATAGAAAATTACATTTTACTGATTTCTTTTTATAATGTGATGTTAATGAACAGTTTAATGTTGATTTGAAGTCAGACAATGATTCTTTTTATTCTTGTTGTTCCTTTCAGGATGATTTTGATAGTCCTGAGGAATGTATTGTTAATGCCTATAGTAATTTGAACACTAACTGCATCAATATGAAAAGTTGTTTTATACCTCCATTTGTTAATAATAACATACAAAGTTATATTTCAACTCTAAATTTTGAGGTTGAAAAATTATATTGGAAATGTGTAAATAACAAAACTGAAGCACGTTATAATTTAAGCTTGGAACAATAGCTATTTTTTTTCTGATTTTTATAAGGATAGAAATTTGGTGGTAAAGCCATCGGATAAAGGGAACCAAATTGTAATTTTGTATTATACTCAATACCTGGACATGTGTTATGCTCATTTGACCAACAAAGAAATATATGAGAAATGTAATATTTCGAAATATGAGTTTATTGAGGAATATCAAACTTTGCTTGAAAAGGGCTATAGGCTAAGTTATTTTTCCGCTTATGATCTTGAAAAAAATTTAGTGTTGAACATAGCATTATAGCTGTGTTCTACTGTCTACCTAAAATACATAAAGGTTTTGAAAATTTAAGTGGTAGACCAATTGTTTCAGCGGAAAAATATTTTCTGAAAAATGTTGGTATTTTATTGCATGAACATTTAAAAACATATGTAATGGGTATCTCTTCTTATATCAGAGGCAACAAGGATTTTTTGGAAAAAATTAGGAATCTGACTTGGAGTGGTAATATGTACTGGCTTAGTCTTGATGTAAAAAGCCTTTATACCAATGTTAAGCATTGTGTAGGAATGCAAGCCTTGTTCCGCTTTTTGGGTGACCACCCTAGGTCTTATTTTCTAATGGATCTGCTCCTGTTTTGCCTGAAAAAATAATTTCTTTTTGTTTAATGTGGATATTTTCCATCAACTTCAAGGCACGGCTATGGGGGCGGCTTTTGCCCCCATGTATGTCAATTTAGTTATGACCAAGTTTGAGGAGAATTATATATATATATCCCCCCCATAATTTCTATAAATCTAGGGTAATATTATATCTAAGGTTTATAAATGATTTGATTTTTTTATGCCAAGGGGAACAGAGTGGGGCACAATCCTTTGTTGATGATTTACAGGTGAATAACATGGGTCTTCAGTTTGATGGTATCCAGTTGGGTACCCAGATGAATTTTTTGGCTATCCATCTTAATGGATTGGATACTCAAATACATAGAAAATTAGATCAAAGAAATGTATTTCTTTTTGGGAATAGTTGTCACCCACATCATTTGATTTCAGTATTGACATACAATGAATTTCTAAGAATTGATAAATTATGTAGTAATGATAATATTTTTGATAAAGAAATTTTGGAAACGAAAAAATGTTTATTGAGAGAGGATATGATATGGATGTAGTAAATAAGGCAAAATTTAAAATTATGAATAAAAAATTTGGAAATATGAATATTATTTGTAGAAAAGGAAATAATATGAATTTGGAGAGGTTTCATAAGAGAAATAGGATGGGCATTAATGAATTACAAAATATGCAGGATAAAAAGGAAATTTATTTTGTTACCAGATTTAATATAAAAACTGATGAGGTGGTTAGTGAAGTTCGACAATTTTGGCCTATGTTATTAAGGGACAAGACTTAAGGCGAGTTTTGTCCAGCCATGTGAATGTGTCTTATAAAAGAGCTAGAAACCTGGCTGACATGGTGGTGCATAACCATTTTATTCCACCAGATGTCAGCATTAGTAGGAATAATTTGGTAAGTAAAGGAACTAAACCTTGTAACAAATGTTCAATTTGCAAACAGTCGGTTTCCTCTTTTTCATTTATTAATAATGTTAGGTTTGTGTCTAATGGTATATATACATGTAATACTGAGGGAATCATATATGCTCTTAGGTGCACCTGCATTTTATATAATATTGGGGAAACATCAAGAAGTTTACAGGTGCCCTTGCAAGAGCATGTCAGGGATATAAAAAATAAAAACATTGGATAGTCCTTTGGGTGGATATTTCTTATCCCTGCATAATTCTAATCCTGAAGATTTGCAAGGTTGTGTTTTGGAAAAGGCTGAGGTAGGCATAGGGGAGTGTGTAAGCCTAAAAGACAAACTTCTAAAAAAGAAACTCTTTTCATCTTGAAATATAGCACTTTGGAGCCCTTAGGGCTCAATAAGGAATGTAATTGGAGGTATGCGATTTAGTGGTAGTAATTGAATAATTGTTTAAATTTTTTTAATTGTTTAATTATGGTATTTGTAGCTATAGCTATTTAAGCTGTGTTGTAAGTAATGCATTTTACTCTTGAAAGGCTTCTTTGCCGAGACGCTAAGTTTTACAAAATCGTGATTCTTTTGGAACTGTGGTCGTTGTGGTTTTGTGTATCCCTGCGTTTTGGTGTGTTGTATCTTTGCCACATTATTATGCCTTTTAATATACAGGCTATCTGCCATGAGTGCATCACATGCAACAAGATGTGCCACTGTTTCCAGTTCTTTGCATCTGTCTATTTCTCCCACATGTTCAATGGACTTTGTAAACCAATGTACTTGTATGAGATTGTTCCGGGAGATCTATATACTTGCAACAATATTTATGCCTTTTACACTTTTCTTTCCTTCTCATTTGATCCTTTTCCTTATGTTCTTTCTTTTTGGTTTTTGGCACATTCAATTGCTAACTGATTTCTGTCTACTTCTGGTTTGATTTCCATTGCTGCTTGATATTGAAAGGCTTCTGTTAAACTAATCAGAGAAGCCATTTTAGGCTTCTTCTTCTCATGTTTTAAAATTTTCAGTATGTTGGATCTGGTGAGGTCAACAGATATATATGCAGTCCCGTGACTGCAGATCGATACATGAAATCAATTTCGAGGAGGCCCATATCTCCTTCAGAATGAGGAACATTTATTTTTATATATCATTTAATAAGCATGAAGCATTTGTCTTGTTTTCCTGTCCAACTGATCCAATACCTTTTGGGTACAGTCACCCCAAAACTGTAAGTTAGAACAGGAAGAGCAAATTGGTTTATAGCTTGGATTTTATTCCTAGATGTCAAGGCAGTTTTCGGTATTAGTTTTAGTCTTCTGAATTATTCCTTACTGAGTTTTATTCACATTTATTCATGTTTTATTGTTGAGCCCAAAAATGTATACACTCCCTCCAACTCAAGTTCCTTTATATCACATATCTGTCTCAGATGTATATTTTGTTGGTGCTAAAGCTTTCCTCCTCTAAACATTGCTTTTGCACACTTGTCAAGACCAAATGACATTCTTGTATCAACTAGGAAAGTTTTAACCACTTGCAGTTGCAGTTTCGACTTCTCATCTGATTAAGTATACAGTTTTAATTTATCCACAAAAAGTAGAGAGGGCTTTAAACAAGGTTGTTTTCCGGGAGCCAAATTGTAACCATGGCTTAATGGATTAAATGCAAAACAAAATAACAGCTGTGACAAAGAATCACCTTGGAATATCCCCCTTTAAATTTTTTATCCCTAGGATAACAATTTGTCTTTTGTCATGACTTAACTGAAAATTGGTTTGCTAATGTTTCCTGGCCACTGTAATGTAATTGATCGGTGTAGGGTGTATTATATATCTGTAAAAGCATTCCTTTACCCATGAATGTGGGATGCTGTCAAATGCTTTTTTGTAATCTAGCCATGCCATACTTAGACTTTTCCCCTTTTTATAATCCTCTATTATGGCTTTATTTTGCAACAAATAATATTTTGTTCCATATGATTTTCTTTTGTTAACCTTTTGTGTTATTGCCATAATTTTTTTTTCTAAATGACTAAGCTCTGCATCAGTTCCAGTATATAGCTTGCAACTTGTTGAAAGGGAAGTTATTGGTTTATAGCTTTTAGACGGCTTGCAGGTTCATTCTTAAGGAGTATCATTTTTCTTGTTGATAACCATGTTGTTGTCCATTCAGGATGCACATATAAGCAATTCTTAGGGTTAAATCTTTGTGTAAAGATGTTAATACTTTTAGCCAAAAGTTAGGTACTGCATCTGGCAGGGGTTTTAGAATTAGGAGCTTTTCTTAATTTTGTTGTCAATTTCTCTGGCTTTGCTGTTACTTTAACACATTTCCTATTTGGTCTGATAGAACTCTGTACTGTTTCTGTTAATTTTCCTATCAATTGACCATCTTTGTTATGTTCAACAGGGTCTTCATAAATATTTCTCCAGAATGTATCTATTTATTTATTTTTTTTTTTGGTGTTTGCCTTCCTTTTGCTTTGTTTCCCAGTTCTCAGTAAAACTTTGCTGGGGTTGGGGGGGGGGGGAATCAATTAATTGCTTATTTTGTACTTTTTCATCATACTTGTATGCACATCTTCTAAGTGTTTTCTGCCTGTACTGATATTTTTAGTTTATTATTTGCAACAGTGTACAATAGACCCGCGTCTGTTTTGATACTATGCTTTGCTTTTACCACATCTATCTTTCTAAGCATTTTGATGATCTGTTCCCTCTTCCATATTCTTCTAATAGTAATAATTATTGTCTTGATTGTTTTGTAGCATTTTCTATTCGGTGCTTTTGTGGTAGCATTTTATTTTTTCCCTTCCTTTTACTTATTGCTCTATATTTTTAATGCTGACTTTGTTATTAATTTTGCACAGTAATGTATCCTGTTTTATTCTCTTATATCTCAAGAATCTGTCTTAATAGTCCTAATTACTGTATTCATCTGTTTTGCCAAATATCTTACATTCTGGGTCTTATTTCCTTTCTGAAATGTATTTCTTTCATTGATATCAATGTCTATGCACCTGCATTAAATCAAGCAGCTTTTCCCTTAAATCATTTCTCTAGACGGAGAGCTCCTTCTTTGTTGTCCATTTCCTGCTAGTATTCTACAGAACATTCTAGAGTATATGCAACTCCTTTTGAATGTGTGTACAGACTTACATTTTTTTCACCTGGGTTCACCAGTATGTGGCCTTAGATATGCACTTATGTGCTTCTGCTTCTAACAAATGCAACTACATATTATAATTTTCTTTTCATAGATTTGTGATTTCTGATATACACATTACTGATGGTGTGTACAATTATATCTGTGTTGTTACTAGCCCAAGTAATCTACTAATATACAGGTCCTGTATGCCCTACAGGGGAAGTTTGGTTGGTGTAGATGATACTTCAGGATGACCATACCATGCAGAGTCTCCGAGTGCCTTCCAGCAGCTCCTTGCTGAGGGGTGAGTTAATAGTATCATGAATTGTACATGGCTGATATCTTATGGTGTCCTTGGGTATATTAGAGTATGTCCAGGATTTATAGATATACACTGCATTTCTGTGCAAGGCTTTTATAGCAAGGCATCAGTGTGTGGTAACCTAGGGAGTAATTAATACTTCTGCTCAGCTAACTGCGTTCTGGGGTACATCAATTAGCAGTGCAGCAACTCTGCAGTCTGCAGTGAAATACATACTTGTAAGCACAAAATACAGTCCTCCACTTGTCATGGATCTCATAAGAACTGAAAATACAAAATTCACAGACTTGATACAATAACTATATAAAGCAGTGCAAACACCTGCCAGCTGTATAATTGGGGAGGAAAGGGGTATATAAGAAAGTAGGAAAAAAGGCAAGGCAGCAGGGAGAGGGAGACACAGTATATAGCAATATACAGAATGAGGGAAGTCTAGGACAACATTTTTTTTTTTTTGCTAGGGATAGGGTCCCATTTTTTTGCTTTATATAGACAGAAAGAAAAAGGGGGAAGGTTGAATCAGAAAGCAAGGGAGGATGGGGAGGTAGGATATTATGCACAGACAGACAAACAAATAGAAAACAGTTGCAGCACGGACAAACAGGGCTGGACATGTACACACTGGGATGAGGAAGCAAGCATGGGATGGACTGAGCCAGAGGACAGACAACTGGTGATGGGGAAAGCTAAACAACACACACAGTTATGTGGCATGGAATAAATGGTAGGGGGCACACCTGGCAGAGAGACAAGGTGAAATACAGGTAGCAGAATGCCAACTGCTACCAAACAACAGAGGGCTACTTACAGTGATTCATCATCATGTGATGGATTAGGCTGGCTATTTGTATGAGCCACACCCTCGTGGTGATCTGCCTGTAGGTGCCATTCAGATGATTCACTGAAATTGCTATACTGTCTAGGAAGCTGTCCATCCAGACCATACATCTGCCCATTAGTGTCTCCAACACAGCCTCCACCACCTCCTGCTGCAGCTATAGCTGAGTCTTGACAGACAATGGTGCCAAGCCACCTGCCATTGAGAAGCCATGACTCCCTTTGAAAGGACACCAAGCCTCATCCCCTCATATTCCTCAGCAACGGTCTCAGTAGGAGTTGGCCACAGTCAGGCTGCCTGGTTAACAGCTCTGTCATCCAGAGTAGAGTGGGAAGTTTGGCATAAGTGAATCTATCCTGATGACAGACTGCATATTTTTAAAACATAGACCATGTGTGAGTACAACTAACTGTGACTGACTGCTTGCCTTTCCTGCCTCCTACAGGAGGCAATATAGTAACTGTCTTATTCTAATCAAGCTGAATGAAAAAAGGACTCAGCAGTGAACCGTGATATGTGTAGTTTAAGATGCTAGGCCCGAACAACAGATGCAAATCACAGCCCCATGCACATGTCTCCTGAGCTGAGCTAAATGACTGGTAGTAAGCAAGTATGTCTCCCCTGTATATATGTTGATATATGTATGCAGAAAAATGTTCCAGTTATACAGGGGAGCACCCTTCATTAGATGGAGTAGCTTAATCCCACCCATAACAGGCCCCTGCACAAGCCCACATTAAGTGTAGTTGGTATGTTCCATTAAATAGTACCACCACCTCCACCTGATATTGATGCTCCATTCATTATACTCCTAATATGATCTTGACAAATACCTGTCATTTGCAAGAAATAAGCTCAAACATAAAACAGGTTAAAAAATTACAATACCATCCATTAGCAATACCATTTGTGGTTATATTGCCGATTTTCTGCTTCCCATGCATGGAGATTGCCAGGTTTGTGCTACATAGGTCATATCAATAGCTGTACTGTTCCCCTGCCCTTTTAATGCTCAAGGCTGCAGTTAAAACCTCAGATAGGGCACACAAAACATTTACTTTCTTTAATGCACCATCAGAGAGGCCTAGTAGGCACTCTTTCAAATTGGCTACAGAGCATAATGTTACTGTCCTTCATACACCATGGGGACACTCTTCAGTGGACACAAGCAGAAGCTGACATAGTCTCCTGAGCCTCCTCAGAAAATGGTGATATTTTCATGAGGATAAACATAGCAGCTCGTGGATTATGCCTGCAATGTAAAAATGATTTCCGAATTGTGGGCAGCACAACATTTAGCTGCAAAGTAGCTCAACAATTACACTTGCATAAATGTCCTGCACAAGCTCATGGCCACAATCTGCCACAGGACAGTATCACTAACAAGCTGTGCTTTAAGTTTCAGATGTATGGCAGTATAATAAAGAATTCAAGGCAATTCTCATAACCTACATCTCCCAATATGCCTGTACTTCATTCAAATTGGCATAAAACTGAGCTATTTTGAAGGCATGCTGCTCATTTGTAAAATTTGTGGAGATTCAGAAAGATGCATTGGATATCTGGGGAGCAGTGTTAGGAGGAAACTCAACACTTTCTAGACCTAGTACTCTCAAAATATGTGGTCAGCTGGTTTGTTTATATTCCTAAGAATGTGCACCCTTGAACAGGAATTATAGCACTGAATATGTGTGCCTGCAAGTGTATATTTTACAAATATCATACTGGTGAAAAGTAAGCATAGAAGATCTGGACAACCTCTCCCTGTACACATCTGTCACTACTTATGATGCAGGTATGGTCTCTGTAATTTACATGGTGCCTGCAGTGGTGGGTACAGCGGTCTTGTATCCTGTATAATGTATCCTCTCACTGAAGTAGGGTATGGCTGTGTCATCAGCATTTCTAAAGATGTCCCCTAATGTTGGCAGCGTGGTTGACTGCTAAACTGTATACATTCCTGTTGATATTACCAATCTGGGTGAGTGTGTGACAAGTGTTCCTGATGTATGTATTCTCATATCCATCTCTACAGCTGTAGTATTCACACTCCTATAGCTGGACATTTGAATATAGTATGGCATAACTAAATTACCCCTTTGTCCATAGCTGTCTTTCTATAAGTCTGGTAGTATGCAGTCTAGAGCTCTATGTCATGTGTTCACAGATATCTGAATATCCAGATGGCGATGTCTGGATGTCCAGAGGATGAGATGGCCAGCAGAGGCTTGACGATTAATTCAGCTGTACTGAATTGATGTCCTTTTACAGCTTCTCAGGACACATGGGTGGTACCTGTTGGGGAGAGAGAATGTTAACCAGAATTTACAGGACCAGGTGTAGCAGACAGTGATAAAAGACATAAATGTCATGGGAGGTTATAGTCAAATCTTTGAATCAGTCTCCAGAGCCATGGACAAGGGTAAGGTGGTCCACACAGCCTATCTAGACCTTGCCAAGGCCTTTGACACCATCCCCCACTCTGGAATCATAGATAAACTTACTAAGTTGGGCATTAATCCCTATGTCACCCAATGGGTTGCTAAATGGCTTACTGATAGAACCCACACTGTAAAAGTAGCCGACTCCAAATCCAGCTCCAGACAAGTGACAAGTGGAGTACCTCAGGGTTCAGTCCTGGGGCCGCTCTTGTTTGGCATCTACTTCTCTGAAGTACAGGTCAACACTAAGGGACTCTGGCTAACAAAGTTTGCAGATGACTGCAAACTGGGAGCCATTATTGAATCCCCAAATGATGTGGATACTCTACAAAAGGGCCTTACAGAAACAGATGCTTGGTGCCAGAGCCATGGGCTCAAGCTCAATGCCAAGAAATGTATTGTTATCCCCTGTGGGAAAAAAACATGTATCCATGAATTACCATATAGGTGGCAGTACACTAAACACAGAAAGTATGATAAGAGACTTAGGGACACAGGTAGACAGTGGTCTCACCTTCGATAACCACATCGCCACAACAGTCAGGAAATCCTTCTATGTGGCACACCTCATCATGAAGGGCTTTTCATCCAGAAAAAAGGAGGTCATTGTTCCACTGTACTCATCCCTCATTAGACCCATTATAGAATACAACGCCCCATTTGGTATGTACCTCTCAAGACATCTGCAACAACTGGAAAGGCCTCAGAAATACCTCACTAAAAGAATCACAGGCCTAAAGCAGATGCCCTATGCTGACCGCTTTAAAAAACTCCAGCTATACTCTGTCACATATCGTCTACTCAGAGGCGATCTCTGCTTAACATACAAGGCCATGTCAAACCCAGAGCTGTTGGACATGCTACACTTAAAGAAATCCCAATCCCTCAGAGCTACATGCTCCAGGGATCCAAACCTTGTCATCACAATAAACAAAACATGCTGGAGGGATAGGTTCCTGACCCAGAGACTCCCCAGACTCTGGAATACATTGCCCATACATGTCAAGCAGAGTGCCTCTTTGGACCTCTTCAAGAGGAACCTTGGTGATTGGATGGGAGAAAGGAAATTCACCCCAGGGATCATGTCAGTCGCCCTGCTAGACAGGGGTCCAGGAAAGTAAATAATGTGGGAAGAAATAGCCAGGGAATTGTTATGGCTAGGCTTGTATAGGCCCTAGGGCTGATAGCCTAGTACCAACCTATGAACCTATGAACCTATATTACAGTAGTGTCATAAATGTATTACCAACATTGTATGCCATGCCGAGGCAAAGGCACATTGCATAGCAACTTGCAAATTAGCTATAGGAGGGAGGGCCATCCAGAAGCAACAGGCTAACAAACCCAGAGAAGCTTTTGGTGTCCCTGCACAGGAACAATGTTGCTGGGTTCATTTCTGTAGAAGTGGACACTGGCATCCAGATAGACTCACCCAAATGCATCTTAATGAATGATGCACCAGCTTAGTACCACTTTTAGCAGATTTATGTATAGCAGCACTTCACATAGGACTGTAGGATGACCACAGTACATGTTATCTATGTTTTTGTAGGACCCTCAGTTATACAGCAACATCAGGATAGCCACAGATGTATGTTGAGATTGTATGACAACACTAAGGTGGCAACTGCCCTGTACAGAAGCTATTAAGGGGCATGATTAGCAGCTAATGATGGAGCACATGTGCAGTACCAGGATTTATGTAAGAAGACACAGATGATATGATGTCTTCTGTAATGAATTTCAGTACTGCATTCATGAGGTCAGCATTTTAGTAACTGTAGCTAGCAGCTTGCCTCAGTTGTAGCAAGAAGTTTATTGCAGTTACATTTCAGAGGGGGGACCCCCTTTTTTCTTAAGCTTTGGAAACATTTTTTTTTTGCTTCTGAACTTTGAGCTGAGATGGTACTAAGCTAGGAAACTATTGAGGACACCAGATGACCTAGCTATAGTTCTGACCCTTATTACATGTGCCACAGGGCCACAGTTTTAACAAAGATTCTCATGCTCACTGTGGTCTGTCTTTTCTTGTGAATTCACAGGGCAGAGCACTACTACAATGACACCTGTAAGGGGAGGGCAGTACAGAAGACTGATGCTGGCACCTGTGCAGGTGATGACAAAGGTAAGACAGAGATGCTTAAATCACAGCCTGATCACACAGTGACACTGCCTTCATGTTGGGTGAACATCCACAAACAGTGCAGGGTGAAGGTGTGGTCTTACCCACAGATAAACCTGAGGCTGTATGATCTAACTGTTCACTGTCCTCACAAAGTGAGGGGTCCCCCATGGCTCTGGGAACAGATGATGCTGCCCTATGGCTGAGGCAGCAGATGAGTGCAATACATCTGATGTGGGTATACCACCATAGTACCTCCTCATAGGGGTACCCACTGCCATCACGAATCTCTGAAAGTCCCTGATATATGAGCAGCACTTGGGATAAATCAGCAGATATCCTGCAATATCATCCGGGGACAATCTGCTGCAACCCAGGCTAGCATAGAGCCATAAGGGCCCCCTACTTCTGTGAGGATGGTGAGCCATTAGATCATCATCACTGCCCACATTGGCAGTGTTGTTCAAGGTTGGGGTACTGTATGTACCAGGGGTGGTCACATATGGGGGCATAACAAGGTGCACAGTCCCTACCTGTATCTGGAATGGTATGACACTCTGCCACCCCTCCTTGTGGCTGGCCATGACACCCAGCCTCCATTGGCTGGAGACTTCATGAGCAAATGCCATCCAAGACATGGGTGCACAGCTATAAGTTGTCTTATCACAACAGCACTGCAGCATGGCCCCACATCACAGTCAGATAGAAGTCCACTATTGCAGGACAAAGTTGTCTCTGAGACAGATTACATATCAACTTGTGAGCCCCCATCTCCACCTCCTATGACATGATTGCCTATCCATTCTGAATAGACAACCATGTGTCATTATGTCTGTGTTCAGCTGTGCACATGATGAGAATTATGACCCACTCCACCCCCCCCACCATGTGATGTATATGGGAATGTCCAATGCACAGTGTGGCATAACCATACTTTGGTCAGCACAGGGCTCAAAGTTGTGGAACAGACATTACTGCTTCAGCTCTGCTGCCATGTAATGCATCTGATTTTGTCTGAATGTGACTGTGTGGGTGCTGGTCACTGCTCTTCCACCTCACTGTCATCTGATTGATGGTGTTGAGGCCTTTTCCCTAAGGACCATGTACTTGTGTGTGCAAATGTGTATTTGTTGGTGTGTATATGTGTGTGTGTGTGTGTGTGTGTGTGTGTGTGTGTGTGTGTGTGTGTGTGTGTGTGTGTGTGTGTGTGTGTGTGTGTGTGTGTGTGTGCGTGTGTGTAGTTCAACCATAATTGTATCCTTGGGCTGAATGTTATGTAGTATGCAATATGCTAGCAACATCCTGCAGGCTGTGACAGGGTCATACTGGATTGTATCCTATGTACCCCAAAACATATCAAGACAGCTTTAAGGTGGCCAACCACATGTTGTATGAAATAGCAGATTTGTGGATGTACAGTGTTTCTCTGGATGTTAGCCAAACTTTTCAGTTCTAAATGAGCACCATAAGCCAGAGTTCTGACAGGTATCCAACATCACCTGCAACAGAGTATAAACATGGGTGGGTTGCCTAATGCATCTGGGCAGACTATAAAACTGGCCATATACATTAATGTTAACCACCTGCCTAAACTTACTAAGTAGGTGACCCTGTGGGAGGTTATAATCTCATGTGCACCATACATTACCTGTCAGTTCATGGAATGATACTGTTGCTAATAGGTGCACTCTATCGCACCGAGTACCTCAAGGAGGATGAGGATGATATGCATGGTGTTAATTCTCTCCTGTGGTGCGCTAGGATACCATAGATGCTTCTCCACATGTAGAAGCATTATAATGAGTATCTTGTTGAATATTTTAATAGATGAAGCCTGTGAAATACCCAACATGTCCCAAATGGTCTCTAGAGTTGCCTGTAGCTTGAATGGAAAGAGAGAGCGAGAGAGATACCTTGATCTTCACAGTTATAGGAAGGTCATGTATTCCTATAATTTGTGTGTATGTGTGTGTGAGAGACACATCAAGCAATAAAATAACCTTATAATGTCTGATTTACACTAAAGTAATCAATTATCTCCTGATCAGTGAACATTTGGTATGTCACCTACTGATGTACAGTTTCCTATTTTTTAAGTGTTTTTTACATTTCTACTTTAGAATTACATAAAAGATTCTGGTGGTAACAATCAAATATTCGATCACTCTAATGCTCATACTCAATAACGTTTGTATCTACAAGGTGTTTATTATCTGCTGCAGCTACGCATCTTGTTTTATAATTCACATTTTGTAACTTTTGTATTTGACATTATATAATATAGAGGTAGTAACATTCCTATACAGAACTAAGAACTGCCTAATATAAGGAAATGCTATTTTAAAGCACAATGTAAAATTAATACCGAGTTATAATGAAAGGCCATAAATAGCAGAAATATTCAAAAACTACATATATTTTTGTATGTTATTCATGTTTTGTTGTTGAATAGATATTAAACAGTGGGCAATTTGTATGGCAACTTGTAAGCATACTCAGGTTTTAGCATATGTTAATTATTATTGCAGGCATAATTTGCACAACATTAAATTAAACTTTAAGAAAAGCAGTATATTGTTACAGAACGTGTTTTAATGCATATAAGCATTTTAACATAGTCGTGTCAGTGGACTTACCACACCTACCCTTATTGATTATTCTCTTACACTTCTGTTAATATCACAGGGGTATTTCCAAATGAGTAGGTGCACATTTACAGAACTTCCCCTCCATGGAATCCATATTGGGGAAGCTCTGACAATATATTTGGTGAACTTCTTATTCATCAGTCATGTTTTGTGAGCTTACTGAATCAGTAGCATTGCCATTTTTAAAAGTATCTGATTAGGAAGTTTTCTCCATGAGTCTGTTGCTGAGAAGATAGGAGATATGCTACAAATAAACACAACTAAGACAAACGTCATAAAGACAGTAATGAGTCACATCAGAGGCTTAGGAAGTTATTGTTAAGATCAAACTGAGAACTGTTCCATTGTTATGTAAAGCTTGGCATTAAATACTACAGTTAAGGTTATGCTATAACAGAATACCCATGCAAATATAACTATGTGAGCAGCCAATTTCTACATGAGTCTGCTGCTGAAAGGATGAGGGATATTCTACAAGTATACAACTAAGACAAACTACATAAATTAATAGTAACAGAAACCATCTGCTTTACCCATTTATATAACATGATACATCTTATCCTCACTACAATAATGTGTCTGCTTCTGTCCATCTCTTCCTCCTACCATCACACCCTAACTCACATAAATCCTCCACCTACACTTACCTACGCACAAACTCACTTCTCATCAACCCCTACATTCCTTATTGACCCTGCTCTATTCCACCACAATGACACCCACCTACTTAAAATAAAACTATTCCTGCCAGCCTCACCAACTCCCAAAATAAAAACAAAATATCTGTTTTATACAAACTATTCAGTTCAAAAACTCATTATATTTAACATATTACTGTCAGGAGATATACACCCCAATCCAGGTCTTACCATCAACTCCTCTCTCCATACCCGTCCCACCCCCCACATCCACTTCTGTCCTCCCAGACATATACCTCCACAGCTACCAAAAGCTTAACTATACTGTCTCTCAGTATTCAAAGTATCCTCAACAAAGTCACTCTACTACACTCCTGGATATCTCTCCACTCTCCTGACATTCTCACCATCTCTGAAATCTGGCTAAAACCTCATATACTACCTCCTGGCTATAATATCATACAGCAGAATAACATTTCAAAAAAAGGGGGTGGTGTAGCTATATTTGTACTCAGAACAACTCACCCTCTACCCTCTGTCTTTCTCACCACCTAATTTCCACCCAACAGAAATCCTCATAGTAAACTGAAATTTGAATAATCACAAAAAAAATAGTCATTACCGCCATCCACATACCTCCAGGAAACAACATCCCTACCTTTGAACACTTTCTATCCTGGATCTCACAAACTATCTCATATGAAACTATCATACTGGGAAATGTCACCATTGATTGGAACAAACTTTCCTCGGACTCTCCAAATGCCAGCATTAACCTTTATGGCTTCACCCAACTAATCACTAACCCCACTTGCCTAAATAAGCACTCTAATACTAGCACTACACTTGACTGGGTCCTCACTTCCAGCCCCAACCTTACCACAACCCCTCCACACTCCCTGATTCCCTAAGTGACCATCTACTTACCTCTATCTACAGACACTCCCCTCATTCTCCAAATCCCATCAATACAAAGACTGTCAAAAACTTTCAAATTTCAACCTTGATACCTTTGACAATATACTGTCTTCAGGTAACTGGTCCTTCCACGATGCCCTCTCCCTAGAAGAAACTGTCCTCAAATTCAATAGCATCTTTCTTAACACTCTAAACTCCCCTGGTCCTAGTCAGGAAAATTAGAATTAAATCCAACTATGCTCCTTGACTTACCCAAAATACTCACACCCTCATGCACAACAGGGATATCGCCAGAAGAAACTGGCAAAAAACAAATCCCCTTCCAATCTTCAACACTATACAGAACTGCATAACCTATGTAAAAAACAAGTCAACTGTGACAAAAAAAAATTTTTAACTAAAGCCCCAAGAAAACTCCTACTCTAACCCCCAAATATTCTGGAATACTGTGAACAAGCTGCTACACCCTGGTAAGCCCTCTGCTCCAAACCCCTCCCGTAATAACTCTGCCTTAGACACTGCTACACTTCTTAACTCCTTCTTCATAGAATCCAATCAGAAATTAATTAAGAGACACAAGTACCTACCCCTCTTCTTCTCCCCCTCATTCGCCCTCAACACCTCTTTATCTCTTTAACCTGTCTCCAGATCACGTCTCAGTAAACTCAAAATATGCTCCCCTTTCAGACAGTAACTTATCTCCTCTTTTCCTTAAGCTAGCAGCAAAAATCATTGCATATCCCATCTCCATACTAATCAACAGATCCATACAAGAAAACACAGTTCCTGATATCTGGAAGAAATTCTGTTATTCCCCTTCATAAAGGAGGAAACTCCACTGATCCCTCTAACTTCAGACTGATTGCTATTCTATCTCCCCTATCAAAGATTCTTGAAAAATGCATTCATAAACAGCTCTTTACTTATCTATTACAAGAAAATCTCCTCTTCCAAACCCAACACGGCTTCCGCACTAACCACAGTACATCCACTGCAATAATATGTTTCACACAAACTATCTCTTGATCTACATACAACAACAAATTAGTATCATGTCTATTCCTTGACCTCTTAAAGGCCTTTGATACTGTCTCCCACAACCTACTCCTGTCCAAACTATCTGGTCTTAATTTCTCCAACTTTGGTCTTTCGTGGTTCTCTAGCTATCTCTCCAACAGATTTCAGTTTGTAAGATGGCTGCCTGCAACCTGCCCTTTCCTCCAAGTCCAAACAGGGGTTCCCCAAGGCTCCATCCTTGGACCCCTACTATTCAACATTTTCACTAACATCCTCTATCTCTCCTGTCCTAACTCCTCTTTAATACAATATGCCAACAACTCTACAGTTATTTCCACATCTGACAATCTCCTCCACCTGAAGGCAGTCCCAAGAGCGTTAGTGTTGGTAGTAATATAGGCAGGCTCTTCAGTCCAAAAAAGTCTCAAACACCAATTCCAATGGAATTACTGCTTTTGTCAATAAACTTAGTATTTGAGACTTTTTTGGACTGAATAGCCTGCCTATATTACTACCAACACTAACGCTCATGGGACTGCCTTCATTGGGTTCTGTACAACAGGGATTATTGTGTTTATTAGTCTGTTTTTCTCTGTTTTCCATCATCTTTTTTTATCAATCTCCTCCACCTACTTACCCTTACCCAAGAATCTCTTCACTCAGTTGAAAAATGCCTAACTTCCAACCAATTCCTACTCAGCCAAAAAAAAAAAAAATAACTAAACTCCTCCTCTTCCTCCCTAAATCTCTCCAACACCTCAAATCTATCTTTACTGTCTTCTCCTCACTAAACACAACAACTATTAAGGTTGAACCCCACACTAAATTACTAGGGATCATTATTGACGACCAACTAAAATTTGATCTTCACATAAAAAACTACATTAAGAAAACTCATCAGAAATGTGGCCTTCTCTATAGAAACAAAAGATTTCTCACAAATTAATCCAAACTCACTATAGCACAAGCTTATCTACTGTCCACACTATTATATGCTGCCTTAATCCTTACTAACCTTCAAACAAATCTGTTGGCAAAACTTGAACTCACTTATAATAAAATTGCTACATTTGCCACTAACCAACCCTACTACTCACACCACTGTTTATCTCTAACAAATCTACAGTGGCTAGAATTGCGCTGCCAACTGCTACTGCCTCAACAACTTTTGACTCTCTCCATCTTAAACCATCCCTGCTCCTGTCCTACTGTCTCAACTCTCTCTCTCCTTACATACCTAACCTTACACTCTGCAGATCAGAACAACTTCTGCAGATCTACAAAACCAATAAAACCATTGGCAAACTTCTCTATAATCACTCTGTTGGCACTGCTTGGAATAAACTGCCTTTATATTTAAGAACAATCTCCAACACAAACTGTTTCCAAAAAAAAACATTAAAAGACATTCTATTAAACTCTAGGACTTGCTCCTGCACTGACCCCACTTAATGTAGCTCTCCCCTGTCTTTTAAATAACATCTTTCCCTCCTATTAATCTATTACCACTTGCCTTACATCCATAAGAAATTGTATGTGACTATGCATATGATGAAATTGTATTGTGATTACTGTTATACTGTATTATATTTCTAATGAGTTCCCAAATCTACTACGATACCACCAACTCAACCTGGCACAACAAATATTATACTACACTGAAAAAAACCCTGTCCTATCCGTCCTCATAACTTTCTACAATTCAAACAGGCAGTTGCAATATACTAACAAAGCTCTAATAGAAAATTCCCAGTATAAAAATAGCTCGGGCGAATCTTTCTTCACTAACAAAGTAGCAAAAATCTGGAATACCCTGCCTCCTGACTTCAGACTACAAAAATGTGCAACCACCTTCAAAACCCAATTAAAATCTTACCTATACATCAACCATTTATGTATCTGCAAAGGACTTCCCTGAACTCCCATCCTGCTGAAAGAGGTACCTCCCAATGCTTTAGTCAAACATGATACTGTATTACACCATTTCTCTTTGTACATACTGTAAATATTGTTTGCATGTCTATACTATACTAAAATTCTGCATGTCTATAAAGTGTGTGAATACATGACTGTACTTATCTCTGTATTATTTGTATTATTAGCATGTTAATCTTTCTACATTATGTACATTGATTGTTAGTATATATATATTGTTCATACTCTGTAACTATTTTCTGGAGGTTTTCTCCCCAGGACTCAGCTGAAAACAGACACTAGCTGTCCAGCCAGACCATCTTGGTAAACAAATGTTAAATAAATAAAATAAATATTTCTGTGACTATGTAAAGTAGAAAACCATATGTGATGACTGTTATACTGATTGTTACTACCATTATACTTAGTGTGTTGTTAATTTTTATTCTATGCATTTCTCCTGAAGTCTCTGCTGAAAAAGGGCATCTGCTAAGTCAGACTAACCCGATCAGCAAATGTCAAATAAATAAAAATAAATAAATAAATACTGGGTGACATCAGGGGCTTTTGAAGTCATTGTTAAAAGGTAACTGAGAACTGTTAAATACTATAGTTCAGGTTATGCTATTAACATAATAACAATGCAAACTGAATATTTTACTGTGTACATTTAAAGAAATGGATAGATTGGCCTAAACTCTGGATTGATCTGTATGTGTTGTTTTTAGAAATAATTCCTGGGAAATGCTGTTCAGAAGTGAAGAGACATATGAGGGAACAGTTTTAGTGGCATACCAGGCTGTGATTTGATGTCTAATGTCATGCAGAGTTGACTAGTTGAATCAAGACAAGCTGGAAGTTTGAGACTCAAGTTCATATTTAAGGTGGGGAGATGGGAGGAGTAACTCGTCCAGGAAATTAAACTCGCAAAACTGCTTTTTAGTAAAACGTCTTTTTTTATCTCAATAATTTGTTGGCAGTTTTGCAAGCTTATTTCAGAAAATGTGTAGTACATCAGCAAGAACTACATTTGTAAAACTTAATGCAGACCAGTCAATGACGCATGATATGCAGACTCTCAAACTTGGCATTTTTTCAGGTGTTCCATTCTAATTGAATGGAAATTTAGCCTGAGTACAAATGGTAGGGCTAATTATCTGTGCTCTCATAGTGCATTATGAGACAGATTTAGCTTTCCAAAGGAATCAGGATGTCTAACCTCATGAGGGCAAATATGGATAAAAAATAAATAAATAAAATAAAATTAGCAATACTGTACTTATATTGCTGCAGGCAGGTTTGGGAGGTGCAGTAATTTAAGACAAGATAAAAAAATATATGTTTTATCATTGTTTGTTCACAGTGGTCCTTTAATAAAGAGTTACAAAATGTTATAAACCTTTTGCAAAGCATGGAGTCTTACCCTCACAGTTATCTGAACTGTGCACTACATTTCTGCAGTATAGAAAAGACTGCAGTATAGAAATACACTGAGCCAATGCAAACATTTTAGACCAAAATAATATGAACTCTTCCTAAACATATCTCTTAACTTTGACTAATTTTGCAGAATGTCCATGACTTTGCCATATATACCCCCCACAGTATACGCAGTAAAATTGTTGAGTTTCTGATAAATCTCTGAAGATTATAATCAGTCAATAATGCCAGAAATTAGAGTTCCCTACATCTTATTGTTCATGAATGCGTGTAGATGTAAAACATGTTCAACATTTTAACTGAACTAGTGGAATATTTTAAAAACTGCCATGACGTTGGTACTTTGAACCACATTATTTTTGGCTTTGTCCAGAATTCTTAAAAAATAAGTTGAGATATGTTCTAAAGCCAGAGAAAATTCTGGTCAGATATCAAACAAATCACTGGACCAAAAATAAATTAATAAATAAAGAATCCTCCATCATCTATAATGCCAGCACCACTATTATTTAACCCATCCAACTACTACACAACATAACAAGTATAAGGTTTCATCCAGCTAACACTGCTTTTCTCAAATTTAAAACCAAACAGAATCACAAACTCAAATTTACCTACTACCCCTAGACAAAATATACCCCAGTCACATTCCAAAAGTATTCACCCCCATTCAACTTTCCCTGTGCCAGACTCAATATAATAAAAAAAAAAAACTTGTATAACAACTTCCAAATATAAGATGCCTAGGCAATGATAGACTGCAACTTAATTTTTTCATACCACTTTTACTCTTCATAGTAAGAGCTTCCCTGGTGTGTGTGTGTGTGTGTATATATATATATATATATATATATATATATATATATATATATATATATATATATATATACATATATATGAGTCGTAATATTGCTGGAACTGAATTCATCCTCAAGTCTTCACGAGTACCTTCACAAGGTGGACCCTGTTTTTAAAAAATCTCACCAAGACAACACTGATAAATAGATTGTATTTTATATAGCATGTATCATGAACAGAATTAGGTTAAAAGATAAAAAAATACAGCTGGGTGCATAAGTCCCAGGGTACAAAAGAGCCCAGTCCTTGCAGCTGCATTGGTGCCAGGACTGGAAAAAATGACTATGTAGAATCTTCAATACACGAAAACATTCCTATAATAGGATTAGGCCAGGCTGAGGGAGAGGATGCCCCCCCCCCCTCCTTGTAGAAAGAAGGAGTAGTCCAAAAAACTCCCAAAAACTGACAGGCTAAAAAAGAGCCATAAAGATGATAGAGTGGACTATTGAGGATAAGATAGAAATTATGTATTGTTACTATTATGCAAGAAGTCCAGAATTTCCAGACAGAAGTTATATAAAAAAATTAAGAGATAGATTACAGGGTAGAAAAATACTTGCACAAGAAAAACTGTCAAAAGCTTCAAATGCAAATTTGTGTTCATTAATACAAGAGATTTATGAAAAAAAATTATATAGACCAAGAAACCTTCAGCTGTTTAGAAAAAGAGATGAATAAGAAAGTGCAAAAATATAAAGAACAACATTTACAGATTTTTGAAAGGTATAAAAAAGAAATACGGACATGGGAAAGAAAGAACGATATGCTATAGTACAATATTTATACAAAGGAGAAAGGCAAATTAATCAATACAAAAAAGTAACTCCAAAGATATTTGAAGAGAAATAAAGGCAAAGGCACACATATATGGAAAATTTCACAATACAAAAAATAAGATCATGAAGGGGGAATGTAGAACAGAAAATTAGTAAAGTAGAAGTTAAAAAATAGAAACTGAAGTTATGGAATACCTGTGACATGAAGGATTTGGTGTAGAAAGTCTAACACAGGTTATGTCACAGCATGATGGAACAATCAGTCTCCCAAGTAAGGAGAAATAGGAGGAGCAAGAGACATCCGAAGAAGAAACATGGATATGGGAAAGAAAAATAAATTTAATATGGTGCAATATTTAAGCAAAGGAGAAAGAAAAACTAATAAATACAAAACAAGAAGCACCAAGGATATTTGAAGAGAAATACAGGCAAAGGCATCCGGATATGGAAAATTTTACAATACAAAAAATAAGACAGCAAAGGTGGGAAACAAAAAAAAGGATTAGTAATGGAGAAGCTAAAGAAATAGAAACTGAAGTTATGGATTACCTGCAAAGTGAAGGATTTAGTGCAGAAATTCTAAGTCTGATAACATTACAGCATAATAGAACAATGAGCCCCCAAATTAAGGAGAATCCAGTGTAGCAGGAAACATCTGATCAGTTGCCATATGAAGATACTTTGGAGCCTTCAGTAAAAAATCAGTAGAAAAGTTCAGTTGGAGTTGCACAGCAAGGGATGGAACAGGAAACTGTGGCAACTCTGTTGCAGTCAATGTTGTGCAGTGATAGGACAGAGAGTTCCCATATGAAAGAGCAATGGATGACACAGGATGAAGCTGAAGAGAATATGGCAAAGGAAGATTTTCTGGAAATTTCTGCCCGCAGGAACTGGAGAACAAATAATGCACCCTTAGTGTAAAAGAAAATGATCTAAGGGAAGTGTTGCTTCATTAAATAGAGATGGATAGGCATATTGCAAAAATAAATAAATAAATAAATAAATAGATTACAGAAAGTCAATAAGACCCAAAATGTTAGAAGTTTGATAAAACAACTGAACATAGTAATCAAGACTGTTCGTGGTAATTCATGTGACATAATATAATTAAATAGGATATATTACTGTGCAGCTAAATTAATAACAGATAAAGTCTTACAACAAAAACACAGGGCAGTAAGGGAAAGGAAGGGGAGAAATCAAATGTCATCATGGAAGTATGAAATAGAGAAAACTATAAAGCAATTAAGACAAGAAGTGTCACTGTTAGAGGATTACAGAAGAGGGAACAGAACAACAAAAATACTCAGAAAGTTAGAAGTGATAAAAGCAATGTGCAGTATCAAAACAGACCAGGAGCTATCATACACTATTGCAAAGAATAAACTAAAGTTATGAGCACAGACAGAAAAACTTAGAATACATGCAGATAAATATAAAGGAAAAGTACAACATAAACAATTATTGATCACCCAAAATAGTTTTATAGAAAATTGGGAAACAAGGCAAAAGGAATAAAAACACCACCAAAAAAGAAAAAAATAGACACATTTTGGAGAAATATCTATGATGTTCATAGGGAACATAAAAATTGCTGAATGGACAGAAAATGTAAAAGAATGAATAAGTAGTTCAAAACCTACAGGATATGAAAGGGTATGAAGTGCTGATCAGAGAAATTGAACAACATTAAGAAAAGCTTCTAATTGGAAAACCCCAGGCCCAGATGCAGTACCTAACTTCTGGCTAAAAGTATTAACATGTTTACAGGAAGAATTAGCCATGAGTAAGAACTATTTATGTGCACACCCCAAACAGAAGGCATGATTTATTTATTTTATTTATTTAATTTACATTTGTTGACTGGAGTGTCCGACTGGACGTAGGTCCATTTTCAGTGGAGGCCCGGGGAGAAAAGCTCCACAGTTAAAATAAACAGACAGTAGTTACATTGGATTACATAGCGATTAACAATTTAACATAGCAATTACTTACAACATATTTACAGATGAAGAACACAGTACATCAGTAGACAACTAGAATCTTTATCTGTGAAGTACATAACAGACTTTAACAAATGTTACAATAAGAAGTTCCTGCTGTATAATAAGTACTAGGCTTATGAGCATCTGAGCTTGCTATAATCAAGGTAGTTAGTGGAGTGGAAAGAAAGGTAGTGGTTGGATGGGGTGGGTGATATTAGAGTGGGAGTTGCAAGGGCATAGCCAGCATGTTTTTAGGTGCGCTTTTAGTAAAGTTTTGAAGTGGGTGCATGATGGTACGGAGGTAATTGTGGGTGGGAGAGAGTTCCATAATTTGGCTATGGTGCAAGAGAATAATGCTTCACCAGCAGAGTTATTGGCTCTAGTGATCTGCAAGTGATTTTTATTGCTGGATCTTAGTGGTCTGGTGGTGCGATAGGGTTGGAGTAGATTCTGGAGGGATGGGACATTTAGTGGATGGTTTACTAGTTTGTGGGTGAGTGATAGTTGATACCATTGAAGGAGGTGAGGGAGTTCAAGCCAGCCCAGTTCAGCAAGTGAGAGACAGTGGTGACTATGGTAGGATGCCCCTGTGGTGAATTTGGCGATTTTGTTGTAGCAAGTCTCTAGCTTGTTTAGATTGCATTGCCTTATGTTGGTATATATTGGAGAGGCATATCATAGTTAACAACAGGGAAAAACAATACTCCTCCTTAAGAGTTAACCTGCAAGATATCCTATAAACTATAGTCCAATAACTTGCCTTCCAGTGATGTATAAACTATACACTGGAATTGATACCAACAGAGATTATAGTCATTTAGAAGAAATCTCAATCATGGCAATATAACAAAATTGCAAAAAAAGAAAGTCATATGGAAGAAAAGATCAGTTGTTCATAGGTTCATAGGTTCATACTAGGCTATCTGCCCTAGGGCATTTATAAGCCTAGCCAGAGTGTGTTTGGCTTTCGCCACCCATTTTAAATTAATATTGCTATGCCCTTTTTCAAGGTTAGTATACTGTGCCTCTGTCTAACAGTGACACAGAAGTGATACCCGGGGTAAACCTACAATCTCCCATCCACTCATCAAGATTCCACTTGAAGAGAGTCAATGAGGGACTCTGCCTAACCTGGACTGGGATTTTATTCCAGTGTGAAGGGAGCCTCTGTGTTATGAATCTGTCCCTCCAGCATGTCCTATTTATTTCAGTGCTGAGGTTCAAGTCTCTTGAGCACGTAGCTCGATGGGATTTGGATTTTCTGAGGTGCAGCATGTCCATTAATTCCGGGTTGGACATGGCTTTATACGTCAGGCACAGATCGCCTCTGAGCAGGCGGTATGCCACTGAGTAGAGCTGGAGCTTCTTTAACCGGGCAGCATATGGCATCTGTTTGAGCCCTATGATCCTCTTGGTGAGGTACTTTTGGGGTCTTTCCAGTTGCTGCAGGTGTCTGGTAAGGTACATCCAAAAGGAGCATTGTACTCAATTATGGGCCTGATGAGGGATGAGTAAAGAGGCACGATGACCTCTCCTGATCTAGATGTGAATCCCTTCATGATTAGGTGGGCTATATAAAATGTTTTTCTAACCACTTTGGCCACGTGGTTGTCAAATGAGAGATTGCTATCAACTTGGGTCCCCAGGTCCCTAATTACTTCTTCTGTACTTAATGGATTACCACCTATGTGGTAATTTGTGGGCACTTTGTTTTTGCCAAAGGGGATGACTATACACTTTTTGGCGTTTAGTTTGAGGCCATGGCTCTGGCACCAGTTGTCTGTTTCTATGAGGCCCTTTTGGAGGATGCTTGTGTCGGCTGTAGAGTCGATTATGATGCCCAGTTTGCAGTCATCTGCGAACTTAGTCAGCCACAGTCCTTCCGTGTTGGCCTGTACCTCCGAGAAATATATACCAAACAAGAGAGGTCCCAGGACTGAGCCTTGTGGGATGCCACTTGTAACTGGTTTGGAGTCTGACATGGCTCCAGCAATTCTAACCGTGTGGGTTCTGTCCTTGAGCCAGTTTGCAACCCATCTAGTGACATAGGGGTTTATATTTAAGCTGGTGAGCTTATCTATAATGCCCAAGTGGGGTATTGTATCAAAGGCTTTTGCAAGGTCCAGGTAGGCTGTGTGGACCACCTTCCCCTCGTCAATGGCCTTGGTGACTGTTTCAAAGAAATCAACCAGGTTTAAGAGGCAGGTTCTGCTCTTAACAAAGCCGAACTGGGTAGGATCCAGTGTCTGTAGGTCCCCAATATCTTTATTTATGAGGTCCATGATGATCCTTTCCATAGCTTTGCAGACTAAGCTAGTCAGGCTTATGGGGCGATAGTTTCCAGGATCCGTTGAGGCACCACCTTTGTGGAGAGGTACCACTATTGCTGTACACCACTCTTTGGGTACATATCCTGTAGTAAGGCTAAGATTGAACAGTAGTTTTATGTTTGGGTTTAGCTCTTCTTGGAGTTCATGTAGGACGCAGCCTGGGACACCATCTGGTCCCATTGATGCTGTGTTTTTTGCTTTGGAGAGGGCAGCTCTTACCTGAGCATCTGAGATGTCGGGGGGGGCAGCACTCTGCTGGATAAATATTTGCCCTTTTGGTGGGGAGGGGGTGGGAGAAGTTTGCACTGAACCTGTCAACTAGGATGTTGGCAATGTCTGTGGGTTCTGTGTATTTTTTGTCATTTTGGACTAATTCTGAGCATATCTGGGAATTCCCACCCAGGTTCCTAACATAACTAAAGAAAGCCTTGTGATTATCCTTAGTGTCCTGTGCAATTTTTCTCTTGAAGCTGGCCTTAGACGATTTTATGAGTGCCCGTAGTTTTTTGCTAATACTGATCAGAGATGCCTTCCCTTTTTGGGAATTTGCTCTATCATGTAGTAGCTTCCTCCTTCTATTGTATAGTTTGTTTATGGCTGGGGTCCACCAGACAGGATGCCTGCCTTAGGAGGATTGGGACTTGGTTTTATTTGGGATTGCATGATCCATGCATTCCTGAAGGTGTTCATAGAATGCATTTATGAAGGATTCTGCAGTCTGGGCGTATTTTCCACAGGCCCGAGGGCTTTGAAGGATTCCACCTTGGTTTTGAGGAGTGTGAAATTTGCTTTAGAGAAGTTTTTCACTGTGGTTTTCAGGGCAGGGGGTGGAGTCAGGATGTGAATATCCAGTGAGATTAGTTTATGGTCTGATCTTACCAGTGAGGGATACACTTCTGGTCTGGAACATAGAGTCCCCATGTTGGTGATGATCAGGTCCAGTATGTTTTCCCCTCTTGTGGGAGTGGTAACAAGTTGTTCCATAGCATTTGAGTTTATAAATTCTAGGAACCTTTGGGCTAGGGTGTTGGAGCTAGAGTAATGCTCCCAGTCTATGTTTGGGTAGTTGAAGTCGCACAATATAATGGTGTTTGGAGAGACCTTCATATTTTCCAGTGTTCTCAGGAAGGCCGAGTGGGGTTCCTGGGTTTGGGAGGGTGGTCTGTAGCAGGCTATAAACTGGAAGGCAGTTTTACCTACTGTTAGTTGCACATGGATAGTCTCTGATGCTTCTTGTGCCACCAACCTGGAGGTGTGGGTATCTTTGACGAATATTGATACTCCCCCTCCTTTTGTGGTACGGTCCAAGTTTTGGGGCCGAAAAGCATGGTATGAGGTATAACCTGGTAGTGCTGGGGTGCTCTCTGAAGCCTTGAACCAGATTTCTGTTACTGCACAGATATCGATTTTCTCCATACTAAGGAGAGTTTCGAGTGCGTGCATCTTGAGGTTTAGACTTCTGGCATTGAGTAGCATTACTCTTAGTTTCTTATCCCTTGTGATACCTATGGAGGTGGGTTTGTCTTTTGAGCCTTGCCTAAAAAAGGCACTATGAGGGTAGCAAGAGCCTTTGCCAATATCTGAAAGCCCAGGGGTGACAGGTGCAAGCCGTCCCTAGAGAAGCATCGTGGCTTGTCGAGCATGTCATCCCAGGCTGACAGGCATTCACTCCCCTTTAAATGACACCAATACTTAAGCCAATTGTTGAAATTGATCATCTTGTCTTCATATTGTGGCATCATTTTTGGTGAGGGTAAGATGCTACTCAAGGTCAGGGTCTTACCGGCCTGGGCTACATGCTCAGAGAACTCCTCTATGTCTCTTTTCATGTAGTCCAGGGAGGTACATCTCAGGTCATTCACACCAGCATGGACAATGACTGAGTCATATTTGTACTTGCGTTAGAGTGACCTGAGTGCTTGTGTTATGTGGCGGATCCTAGCGCCCGACAGGCAGCTCACCGTGACCTTCTCCTTGTTCAGCCTGGTGAGCGGGACGTCAGTGTGCCTGATGATAGAGTCACCTATTACAAATGTATCAGGTGTGTTGTTTAGCCTTAAGGGTTGTGACTGTTTGGCAAACTGGCTTTGTGAGCTATGTGTTGCACGTGTTTTGTTTTGGGGTAGTGGTTGCTTGGGTGTCTGCTTTGGAGGTCTCTGCTGCTTAGGCAGATTTTTATTTAGAGCCTCCTAGTATGTTTTTGTGTGTTTATGTGTTTGGTTTGCTGTCGTGGTAGGTCTATGTGAGACTGGAATTGTAGTGAGTGTGGTTTCCTTCTTCACCTGACTGGTTTTGCCAGTACTGAGTTGAGAGAGCTTAGCCTCCAGTATGGCTATATGGTTGCATCTCTCACATGTGTTGGAATTTGTTGGGAGGAGGAGAGGGTTGTCTGTGTACATGAGGCAGTTGTAACATTGCCTCAAGATTCCCAGATTGACCAGCTGGACCAGAGAGGAGATTGACAACTGACCTTTGGACATGCTAGAATAGCATTGGGAATTCCTTTATAATTGAAAAAAAAGGGCCAATGGGGAATGAGGTACTCAAGGGGAGTTTGTGAGGGTGTAGTGCTTTTAATATTTTAGTGATGACATATAATTGCTTTAGTGAGCAAGTGCCAGGTAACTTAAATGCAATGTGTTTCAGGTAACTTAAACACAAAAACGACAAACAGTAACTTTCTTTCAAGTGAAACAAGGAAATAAGTACAGTAAGCAATGCAGATATCACTAGGGATCTACATAAGTGCTGAAAAGCCGTGTTTTAGGTGGAATTAGCGTTTCAGGAAAATAACAAGCAAGCAAACAAGCAGCATACAAATAAAGCTAGATTCAGCAGGCCTGGATCTTGTCTATGGTACAGCAAACAAGGTGTACCAATTTCAGTAAGAAACAGTTCAAATATGCAGGCACTATAAGCCTTTAACCAGAAATTCCCAGCTCAGAAGGGCAGAGTCCAGCCTCTCCTCCCACAAGAGTGCAGACCACGAACCTTCTTAATGTAAAATAACTGGCCTGAAACCCAAGTGCTTAAACCAGAACTAATACACTTTTAGAATAACAGACACTGAGCCCTCAATCAGCAGTTCACAACTTAGAAGGATGTAAGCTACCTGTCCTGCCACCACAGTGCAGGTCACAAACCTTCCTAATGTAAAACAACTGGTCTGAAGCCCAAGTGCTTAATCCAAATGACTTAGAATGATAGCTACACTTTAATCAAGTTACTACCAAGCAGTAATAAATACAATTGAATACTTTAAAGAATGCCTGGATTAGTACTCAAGTTATATAAACAAAGCTAGATTCAGCAGACCTGGATCTAGTCTATGCTACAGCAAACAAGGTGTACCAATTTCAGTAAGAAGCAGTTCAGATATGCAGGCACTATAAGCCTTTAACCAGAAATTCCCAGCTCAGAAGGGCAGAGTCCAGCCTCTTCTCCCACAAGAATGCAGACCACGAACCCTTTTAATGTAAAATAACTGGCCTGAAGCCCAAGTGCTTAAACCAGAATTAATACACTTTTAGAATAACAGACACTGAGCCCTCAATCAGCAGTTCCCAACTTAGAAGGATGTAAGCTACCTGTTCTGCCACTACAGTGCAGACCACAAACCTTCTTAATGTAAAACAACTGGCGTGAAGCCCAAGTGCTTAAACCAGAATTAATACACTTTTAGAATAACAGACACTGAGCCCTCAATCAGCAGTTCCCAACTTAGAAGGATGTAAGCTACCTGTCCTGCCACCACAGTGTAGGCCACAAACCTTCCTAATGTAAAACAACTGGTCTGAAGCCCAAGTGCTTAATCCAAAAGACTTAGAATGATAGCTACACTTTAATCAAGTTACTACCAAGCAGTAATAAATACAATTGAATACTTTAAAGAATGCCTGGATTAGTGCTCAGGTTATACAAACAAAGCTAGATTCAGCAGGCCTGGATCTAGTCTATGCTACAGCAAACAAGGCACACCAATTTCAGTAAGAAGCAGTTTAGATATGCAGGCACTATAAGCCTTTAACCAGAAATTCCCAACTAGAAGGGCAGAATCCAGCCTGTCCTCCCACAAGAGTGCAGACCACAAACCTTTTTAATGTAAAATAACTGGCCTGAAGCCCAAGTGCTTAAAATAGAATTAATACACTTTTAGAATAACAGACACTGAGCCCTCAATCAGCAGTTCCCAACTTAGAAGGATGTAAACTACCTGTCCTGCCACCACAGTGCAGACCACAAACCTTCCTAATGTAAAACAACTGGTCTTAAGTCCAAGTGCTTAAACTAAAAGGCTTAGAATGAGTTACACCAAGCAGTAATAAATACAATTGAGTACTTTTAAGATGACGCAAAAGCAAAATAAAGTAGGAAGAAACACAAATACAGTAAAAGCAGATTTTTTTTTTGTTTGAGTGAGCAAATGAGATGGGCCCAGGAGTTACAGGACAGAAACAAGTGCAAATGCAGGCCTTCAAATCAGAAAGTTGAGAGAGATGGAAGACCACCCAAAAGGCCAATGACTACAAATTCTGGGCCAGAACCACTCCCTATGTGGTAGACAGGTTACCTAGTGCTTACCACTCCCACTGATAAGCTAGAAGGCTTCCCTCCAACACAGAAAGGCTTGGGGGCTCAGAAGCTTACAAATAGTCCTGGATACAACAAATCTATATCTGGAACAATAATTACAGGAAAGGTAGGAAACAGGTTTACAATTTTTTTTTTTCAGAAAAGTAGCAAAAACAGTAGTAAAACAATTCACATGCAGTGCAAGCTGGCACACTTGAGTATGTAGCAATATTAGTCCACACACAGTTTGAAAAAATGTAATTAAATTAAAAAGGACTAAAAGCAAGTGCAGAAAGGGTTTATTAGGTAGAATGCGGTAAAGAGATGTGACTGGTGGAGTGTCCTAGATCAAATCTACAGTGGGGCGGGCACTGCAAAAGCCACCAAATTTAAACTACTACCAGAACAGGGAAGGGGGGTGGGGAAAAGTTTCAACAGAGATGTGAGGAATCAGAGTGCAAATTATAAAACCCAAAAAATATATACTGATCTCTGTATATTTGCAGAACACTAAGACAACAGATATATAAGCAACAATTTAGCTCTATAATACAGAAAATACAGAATAATATACTCAGCTCTATATATTTGCAGAAATCTTGTAAAGCTGTTCCACTTTAAATGCAGACTGCTGCTATTAACAGTTCAAATTGTATTAAATAAAGTCATAATGAAGAATTGTAAAAAGGGGGAGAATCTACGTATGGCAAAAAAAAAAAAAAACATTTGACAGCAACCCAAATTCATGGAAAAAAGACTGCTTACAAATATATAAGATAAATTCTACATTGATCGATTACATTACAGTGACCATGAAACAATGGCAAACCACTTTGCAGATAAGCTATGGTAAAAGACAAATTATTATCTCAGGGATAAAAATTCAAAGGAGGATATTCAAGGGTGACTCTCTCACTACTGCTGTTTTGTCTTGTGCTTAACCAATAAGTGGTCTACTTAACATATTAGGTCATTGCTCTATATATATATAGATATATATATATATATATATATGTGTATATATATATATATATATATATATATATATATATATATATATATATGTGTGTGTGTGTGTGTGTGTGTGTGTGTGTGTGTGTGTGTGTGTGTGTGTGTGTGTGTGTGTGCAATTGTAGGAATGCATAAATATCTGCTGACCTCACAAGATCCAAATACAGTGAAAGTATTAAAACATGAGGTGAACAAGTCTAAGGTGGCTTCTCTGTAGTCTTCCAAGATGACTGCACATTGAGTAACAGCTTAATTCTAGCTCTACCACTGTGAAAACAGAAACTTAGCAGAGAAAGCCAGTGGACCTAGATTTCTGGGTAAATTTCAGTAACTGCTTAGTAAGTGCACTGCCTGGGTGCCAAAAAAAAAGAAATACAGAGGACCTGAAGGAAAATCAGCTATGAAAGGTAACAAAAAACACTGACTGGGAAAAGTACAGCAGCTGTTCAGCAAAACATAGTGCAAGCTCTAGACATGATTTCCAGTAACCTAGAGGAAAGTATAAGGCAACTGCACAGACCTGACTAAAATAAATGAAACACTGATGGAGTATATCAACTCAAACAATAAAAGGCTGGAAACAATGGAAGAAACTTTAAACAGGTATTCAGATAAGGTGATATAACTGCAAAACTCAGAGGTTGAAATGAAGAAAAGGCTGGCTGAATATGTGATTGCACAAGAAGAGATGTTTCAAAAAATAATAGAATTAGAGGACAGAGCACATAGGGAAAACCTGAGATTTTCTGCTGTACCTATGAAGCTGAAAGGTACAGACTGTATTAATTTTATGAAATTTTATGAAAGCACAAATAAGCAACTGGACTGGTATTCCACAACAGGAACTGTTAATTGAAAGGACACATTGTGTGTTTGCTCCCAACTGCCTACGAGAAAACAACCTAGAGCTTTAATAGTAAAGATGCAATCTTACCAGCAGAAGGAGTTGATTCTGACAAAACTATGGCAGAAGGACAAAGTACTAAAAGTGGAAGACAGCAGAGTGTTTGTGGAGAATGACTACTCATTGTACACCAGGCAGAAGAGGAGTAAATATATTCCATTTTTCAGGAATTTCAAGAAGCAGGTGTGAAATTCAAGATGCAGTACCCGGCTATCTTTGAAATATTTTCCCTGAAGGAACAAAATCATTTTTTGATGAAGTACATGGTAAGGAAGAAATACAAATGTTTGTCCAACAAAAGGTGAGCTGTGAAATAGAAGGTGATGCTGCTTCTTGTTATTATGGTAATAAAGACCACAGAGAGACTGTGCCATTGAAACCTTTTCCATTGTTTCAATGCAAAATGCTTGAGAGAAGGAAAAAAGCACAAGAGTTGACTAGAAGAATCGAGAATACATTGGAATGAAGCAAAGACAGGGTTTGAGAGATGGAGATTAACACGAGCAGAATAAGAAAATCTGACAATATTGGACTTTCTTTGACTTTGTTAAGCTTGTAGAGGACTCTAAAGCATGTACCCTACTTCATGTCATTAATGTTTGGAGAATAAAATCAGTAACTTGGAAATTGACACATGTGGGATTAATAAAGTAATAATGATATTTGTGAAGCATGACAACAAGAAAATCTGGAAATATTGGATTTTTTTGGATTTTGTTAAACTTGTAGGTGGCTCTAAAGCACGTGCTCCACTTCATGTTATTAACGTTCAGAAATATACTCAGGAGAGGGGAAAAGGAGGGAGAAAGTTAAATGTAAGTAAAACATTTTTTTCTTAATAGTACTATTTTAATAGTGCATTTTTTGCATGTTATAAAGTCATGTTTTTTTTTCAATTATTTTTAAGTGTAATAGGGATACTAATGTAAATAGCTGCTCCTGTTTTTTCCTTTTTGTTTCTTTCTCCTTTCTTCTTTTTCTCATTGTTCAGTTTTAAGAAATGTAGGCATTGCAATTAAAAAAAAAAGATCTGGTCAAAAGACTTTGACAAAAACTATTGTGCTCCTTCTCATTTCTGGATAGGGGAATGACTGGGTTAAGGCCATTAGCTTAATCTAGTAATAAGTTTTAAGAGAAAGCAAGTGCATTAAAAGAATACTTAATATTACAAGGCTTTTTTTTTCTAGTAAACAGTTTTGTGTCTGGTTCTCATGTCTGTAGCAGATAAAGAGAAATGGATTGGAGAAAATGCTTTTTGAAAGCATTCAAGTGTTTTCCCAGCTGAGAGCGTTATAAAGATATGACAATGCCAGACAGCTCTTAATAGAGCCTCAGGCTGTACCATGCTTCTTAGGATGGATATCCTTTCTTTTACATTATCTCAATTCTATGTGTGGCTGTCAGTTTGAAACATTTGTTCCTAGAAGGAGGGTAAAACTTCAATATTTGAAGATGTACCTAGTTTTGTGTATTATTATTATTTGAGAGTTTTCAATAAAATAAAATGTTCTGTAAGATGTGATGTAGGCTCAAATAGAGATGACAAGAAACAACCGCATAAAAGTTTAACCTGCCAAACAGTGCATGCATGTAACACAAAGGCTGGAACTATACATTTAACAGAAAAGCTGTTATACATAAAAGGTGGGAATAATACTTTTTCAAGAATATGATGCCTTCTGTAATGTCTTTAAACACTAATGGTCTCACAGCTATATACAAAAAAGAAAGAGTAGTGAAGTATATTAAAATGTAGAGTGCAGATAGCTATGCTGTAGGAGACACACTTGGAAAGAAATGAACATGTGAATTTCCTAATGAAAGGTTTTCAGGGTGGTTATTCAGTGGAATACCTGGAGCAAAGGGAGACAGAACTACTTATATTAATTTCAAGAGGAGCTCTAACAGTGATAGAAAAGGAAAAAATACAATAATGGTATATTTAATATATTAAAGAGCTACTGGCAAGGGAGGAGGATTACACTGACATGCACTTAATAGTCCACTGAAAACTGCTATAATGGAGCTTAAGAAAGTTCTGGGAAAAATAATTAGCTTTCAGCAAGGAATATTACTTATAGGTTGGGACCTGTTTGATTAGAAATTTGATTTGCAACAGTGAAGATGTCTCTGGGGACCCAGAAGGGAAAATATAACAAAGTAGGGTAGATTTTTAAAGAAATTTATTTAAATATTTGGCATGGAAGATGTGAATTCAGTACTAGGATTTCGAAGTGAATAATCATATTATTCCCCAAGATACAAAAACTGGGCAAAGCTAGACAAAATTTAGATTTCACAGGAATATGTGCATTTAATTGAAGGTCTTAATATGCACCCAATAACTATTTTAGATCATGCGCCAATAATAACTAAAATAAAAACACAGGATAATGAAATAAAAATGAGACACTGGCACTTTCCCATCTATCTGTTGAAGAGAGAGGAATTTAAAGAATAGGTAGTAGAAATTGTTCAGAAACTATTAGGAAAGATAAAAATTAAAGTGGAGTTTAAAAATAGGGTGGAAATAAAAGGGAGATATGGTTAAGTAGTAACAAGAATTATTTAGAGGGACTGGCAAATGTTAAAGTATTACAAAATGGGGGGAATGTCACAAAACAAGAAAAGCAACTGCAGCATATTAAATGGAAAATAAGGGATTACCTTGATAATATGCATGAGTTCAGAAAGATTGTTGTTAAGAAACTGTTTTTCATAATAACTCTAGAGCACAAAAGCTTTTAGCACAACATCTCAGGCAACAGAAAGTAGAAAGGGCTGTCACCAAGCTTAGGCAGCCTCTAACAAGGAAAATAGGAATCCTGTAGAAGTATTAGAAATATTTAGGAAATTCTATGAAAGTCTGTATAAAGCAGAGAAATATGGAAATCAAGAAAAGGTACAAATGGAAATGTTTATGAAAGAACTAAACACGCCAAGGTTAGAGTTAGTAGAGGCTTAATTACTAACAGTTAGGATAGGGGGAGATGAGATAAAAATGGTGATGTATAACCAATCTACAGGAAAGTCCCCAGGAATAGATGGTATTCCTCTGGAAGTTTTGAAGCTAGGAGGGAAAAACTGATAAAGATCTGGAAGGTTTTGTTTAGCAGTATTTTAAGAGGAGAATAACTAACATCCTGGAAGAAAGTAGTGGAAGCTGTAATACCTAACGAGGGTAAGGATCCATCAAATCCAGCTTCATACAGACCCATCTTAATACTAAACCATGATTATAAATTGTTTATGTCTATAATGGCTAAAAGAATGGCAAAAGTGATGCCACAATTGATAGATATGAATCAGTGTGGTTTTATGGAAGTGAGACAAACATTTGACAACATTAACAGAACACTGGTGATCCAAAGGGAAGCAGAATGTAAGAAAATACAACTGTTATTGGTGGGTCTTGATGCAGAGTAAGCTGGAACTTTATACGCATAGCAATGGAAGCATTTGCATTCCTTGATAAAATTATAAGGTTGTTTAGGAAGATTTATAAGGGCTTGGAGGCAAAGATTAAAGTGAGTGGGGTCCTCATGGATTATTTCTACTTGAGCAGAAGAACCAGGCAGGAGTGTCCTCTCTTGCCTTTGTTATTTGCATTGTATTTAGAACCATTGGTAAAGAAAATAAGGGACTTAGAAATTCAAGGATATAATTGGTATGGTAGTCAAGAAAAGCTAGCTCTATTTGCAGATGATATTATTGTATACCTGACAAAACCAGAAAGGGACATTACATTGTAGAACATATTGAGACAGTTTCATATCTTTTGGGGATACAAAATGAATGAAGCTGAAACAAAGGCAATAGTGGTAAATTATGTACCCACATACAAACTGGTTCAGCATTATCCCTATATATGGGGACATGATAAAATGAAGTACTTAGGAGTTGTTGTCTTTCGGCTTTTCCCAGTTAGGGGTCGCCACAGTGGAACTCCGGTCCGCTAATGATTGGCAGTAGATTTTCATGAATGCCGAGGTGCCAGCTCGATGTTCAACCTTCAACGAAGGCACGCCCATTTACGCATGTCTTTCAAAAACCCACCCAACCGCGGGGAGAACATGCAGACTCCACACAGAAGGTACTCCCCACACTCTAGCCAAGAATCGAATGGGAGAACCTCTTGCTGTGAGGCAACAATGCTACCGCTGCACCACCGTGGCTTTCTAAAATAAAGTACTCAGGAGTGTGGATTAAAAATTATTCTGGTGTGGCAGCTAAGGATGTGTGGGAAGATAATAAACAGAAGATAATACAAAAACTGAGAAAATGGAAGTCCTTTTATATGGCTATTATAGATCAATATGTGAGTATATACATTTAAGAAGCTATCCAAGTGCTTGCACAAGTATATAAATTCTGAGCACGTGCATGCTAGATGGGCATTTTGCAGTAAGCAGTTGAGATGTAAGCATGTATGTATGTAAGGTCTGTCTGTTAAGTAGTTTGTTTGTATTTAATGTTGCTGCTATCCATCCTGATGTGTTTTTTATGTATTAAAGCATCTAAATGAAAACCCCAGCCTTCTTGTTATATGTATTAGAGATGATCAAACTACATGGTGTCAGAAGCGGCATGCCTAAAGGACAATGAGTCAGAACAGACATATCCAAGGGGCATGAAGTTAGAAGCGGCGTGGGTAAAATGATTAGAGGCACTTGCATAAAGCTGGGGGAATATAGATGAGCAGATAATCCCTAAAATGTGCAAACTTTCAAAACAGGTCAGAAACTAATTTCAGGTATTAAAACTTGCTCAGCACTATTTCTTTTTGTATAATATGAAACGGGGCATACAGAACATTCTAAATGATATTCACATACACTATGTACAATATTGATAAAATATTCAAATTGCTATGGAAAATGTTTGAAATAAAGTCCAAATTGCATAAAATGAATAAAATAAAGAGAAATGACCACATTTTCCTATTAAGCAAAGATATCTGAGTCATCAGAAGTGTATAAAGTGTTTGCATGTTTGTGTAGTGTTACAGTAAAGCTATTTTGCAAAGTACATCCATTACAGGGTATATTCACAAAGTACAGCCATTACAGAGCATATTTCACTGAGTACAGTATTCCAAAGAGTTGATTGTACATTTGAAAGTTGTTACAGGCTCACAGAACTGTTTGTTCATACATAATTACAAAGGCCATATTTTCAGTGTGTTTGTACATACTTTGTGGGCATGGCAGACAGATTTCAAAAACCCAGTGCACTTGTGTTTGACAGTAATTTTGCTGAGAACTGGAGAATGTTTTAGCAAAAGTACATTTTCATACAGGCTGCATTTTCTGATAAAGATGACCATACAAAGGGTTTATTCTACTTAATTTAGCTGGGTCAGAAGTTATACAAAGGGAATGCTCATTTATACATGCACCTGTTGTCTATACAGGAGACGGGGAAAAACATCATATTGTTGTACAGGCAGAGCAAGGAAGGACCCAGAGTGCTTAAAATGTAAATTTAAATAAATGTGTTACCCCCAGACAAATGTTACAATGGAAAGGCACTTATTTGACACAAGGAATCAAAAGCCTGGTGAAACTTTTGCAGCATATATAATTGACCTGAGAAATAAGGCTAAAACATGCAGATTTGGTGACTTAAGGGATGAGTTGATAAAGAACAGACTTGTGTGTGGTATAAAAGATGATGTGAGAAAGAGTTTGCTTTGTGACAGTGATTTAACTTTGAATGAGGCCATTGAGATTTGTCAGATATACAAGCTCACAGAAAAGCATACAAATATGCTTACAAATGAAAACAGCTCTAGAAGGCACAGTGATAAATCTCATGTTGATAGTATGCAGCAAATTATTAAGAGAAAGAGGCCTAAGCACATGGCAGCAACTGCAACCCCTGCAGCACTCGCTGGTAAACCCCAGAGATTTCTAGCAAATTCCAGAGTGTGCACAGTCTCAGTGAAGTATAAGAATGAGTCAGCAAACTCAAAGCATAGGCCCCAACCTAGTTTCATTGCCAACTTTTATAACTGTAGTGGAGGCCATGAATCTACAAGGGAGAAATGTTTAGCTTTTGGTCATCAATGCCACAAATGGAATAAATGGAATAATTTCAAAAGATTTTGTCAATCAAATGTCCCACATTCGTTTATTAAAAGGGAACATTTTAAGAAATGAGTTGATCAGTTAGACAGTGGCAAACCTACTCTTTAGGTTGATGATGGTTCAGTGCTTCAAGAAACGGTTAATGCGGTAGATTTAAGGGCAAAGAATGAAGTATTTTGTACTGTTTGGATAAATGGCAAACCCATAGAGCTCCAAGTTGATATAGGTTCCAAGTACAATGTTATGTGAGCAGAAACATTTGCAAGAGTGTGTAAAGATGAAAGGCTTGATTTGGCAAGGTGTGCGAAGCTTGTTGCTTATGGAGGTGAAGAAATTCAAACCGAAGGCTCAGTAGTGCTTTCATGTTACTCTGCTGGAAGAAGCTGTGACTTCTTATTTTATGTGGTCAAGAGGCACATCCAGTCATTATAAGGTCTCAGAGACAGTTTGAAAATGTGACTGCTTTCATTTAATAAGACGTCTATCATGTCAGCTTAAAAGACCACTACTCTAATTTTGCCCAGCACATTTTTTTTCTACCTGTGCTGATCTGTTTGAATACACACTAGACAAACTTCCAGTTTTGTACTCTGTGAAGTTCTACCTAGAGGTCTGTCCAGTTAACAGGCCAGCACATAAAGTTCCAATAGCCATGCAAGACAAAGTCAAAGCCTAGTTAGATAAAATGGTGCGGCAAGGTGTGATTTCTCCAGCTGAACGTCCAACTGAATCGGTATCTTCCATGGTGGTAGCACATAAGAAAAGCTCAGATGACATCAAAATATGTATTGACCAATGAGATTTGAACAAAGCATTAAAAAGACCTCATCATTCAATGTGCACAGTCAAAGAAGTCACAGCCTTGATGCTAAATGCCACTATTTTTTCTGTCTTAGATGCAAAGAGTTCATTTTGGCAAATTCAGCTTGACAAGAAATCATTATTGCTCACTACATTTAGTACTCCATTTGGCAGGTATAGATTTTTGAGAATGGCATTTGGGATAAATTCTGCAAGTGAAGTCTTTCAACTTGCAATGGAGCAATTTTTTTCTCAGTATACTTGTGCTATTATAGTAGATGAGATGCTGGTAGGAGGTCGTGATAAAGCTGAACATGACAGAAACCTCAGAAAAGTTCTGGAAAAGGCACGTCAAGTGAATCTTAAGCTCAATCCACACAAATGCAAGTTCAGGCTACAAGACGTTACCTATGTTGGTCATTTATTTACCAGTACAGGCCTATGACCAGACCCTTCAAAACAAACAGCCATTCTCAAGATGTCAGCACCAAACATTGTTCAAGCCCTGCAATGTTTTCTTAGCATGGTCAACTACCTAGTCAAATTCATTACAGACTTTAGACAACTATCCACACCACTCAGAGAGCTGACACATAAAGATGTCTCCTGGTCTTGGTTAGAGCAACACTAAAGAGCATTTGAAGTCCAGAAACACAGAATTGCTAGTCCACCAACACTCAGATACTATGATGTTCATAAGCCAATAACACTTTCATGTGATGCTTCAATATTTGGTCTAGGTGCAGTCATTCTATAAGAGGACTGACCTGTTGCTTATGCATCAAGAACTCTTACCATAACTGAGATGCAGTATTTCCAGATTGAGAAAGAGCTTTTGGCAATTGTGGTTGCATGTTCAAATTCCACGATTATTTATGATAGATCTATCCAGATCAAAACAGACCACCAACCCTTTAGTCACTATTTTGAGAATGCCTATGCATTCAGCTCCAGCCAGACTGCATTGTATGATGCTGACATTGCAAAAGTACAATTTCAATTTTGTCTGCAAGAAAGGCAAACTTCTTTATCTTGTTGATACCTTATCCAGATCACCCAGAAATACAACAAAACAGCAAGAGAATGAGAACCTTGATTTTGAACTCATGGAAGTGAGAAATTTTTATTTCACACATCTTGATGAGTTGAGAGATCACACAGCCAGAGATCCAGTTTTACAAAGGCATTCACTTTATCAGTCAAGGTTAACCGTCAAAGCAATCTAGTTTACCTCAAGAAGTACAACCTTATTTTCCATACAGAGATGAGATTTTGGCTGACAAAGGTACCATTATGAGAAGTCCAAAAGTAATTGTTCCAAAGTCCTTGCACTGTGTCACCCAGGAACCGAATCTATCAAAAGAAGGGCGAGAGGACTACTATTTTGGCCTTTTATGTCACAAGACATTGAGAGAGCACTTTTTACTTGTTCAGTGTGCAATAGTACAAGGTGACATCAACAGAAGGCACCACTTCAGCTTAACCAGATTCCAGAACTACCTTGGTCGACAGTAGCCACAGACATTTTTGAATGGAATGGTCAACATTATTTGGTGTTAGTAAACTTTTATTCCAATTTTTTCGAGATTGACCTGCTTCCCAATCTAGTATCCAGTGCTGTCATTACTAAGATGAAACATCATTTTGCAGTCCATGGTAGTCCACACAAAGTCATTTCTGACAGTTTTCAAGCCAATTCAAAAGATTTGCTGAAGAATGGGACTTTACTCATGCCATAAGGAGTCCTGAGTACCCGCAGTCAAATGGTTTGGCAGAACATGCAGTTCAAAGTGCAAAACAGTTACTTGAGAAGTCAAAATGAGACAGTAGTGATGTTTTCCTGAATCTCTTGAATCTCAGAAATGTTCCTCATGATAAACATTTTGGTTCACCTGCTCAGAGACTTCTGTCGAGACAAACCAGAACCACTTTACTAATCAGTAGTCAGTTGTTGGTTCCACGTGTCAAGAACAGAACAGTGAAAGCCAATCTATTGAAGAAACAACCCAGAAGTCCTACTACAATAAGACTAGTAAACTGCTCACTCAACTACAAGACGGAGAAATGGTACAGATGTAAACATCCAGAGGTTATGATTGGGTTGGTGTCATGAAAAATATTGGTTCAGGGCCGAGAGTGTACATTGTGGAATCAGAAGGAGCAGTTTTTAGGCAGAATCAGAAGCATTTGAGACTGGTGTCCAAGAATATACCACAGCACATAGCCTGTGAGAAAGACGCATTATCTCAGAGTGAGTTGTCCGGTGTTCCAATTTCTGAGAAAGTTCCAGAGTACATTCCAGTTCCTATGACAAATCCAGAAGTTCCTGATATGAGTTGTGTACCGCAAGGTGTCCCTGTTGCCAAACTTGGTCCAGATTGTTATGTTACGACATATGGTCACATCTCTAAACCCTGTAGCAGATATAAAGCAACTTGGACATGAACATTGTGTTTTGTTTCTGATGTATATAGTAATGCATGTCAGCTCTGATATTATTCTTTCAAAAGGGCAGTTTTTCTAAGAGCGAGGATGTAGATCAATATGTGTGTATATATACCTTTAAGAAGCTATACAAGGGCTTGCACAAGTGTATAAATACTGAGCGCGTGCAAGCTAGACTGCCATGTTGAAGTAAGCAGTTGAGATGTAAGCATGTAAGTATGTAAGGTCTGTCTGTTAACTAATTTGTTTGTATTTAATGACGCTGCTATCCATCCTGATGTGTTTTTATTTATTAAAGCATCTAAATGAAAACATAAACCTTCTTGTTATATGTATTAGAGATGAACGAGCAGCAGATTTCAATATAAAAGACAAGTAGTTATAATGTTTTAGTCCTTTTAGTCTTATACACGTCAGGCATATTTTTATCAGCCAGAAGAGAAGTTGTGGATAGCAATTAATAAAGAGCTGAAGGATTTTATCTGGGAAGAGAAGATGGCAAGAGTCAAGTGGGATAAGCTGATTCTTCCAAGAGAACACAGCAAATTGGGATTACCCAATTTGAAGGGGTATTTCACAGCAACACAGTTAAGGCTCCTATATATAAAACAAGCAGAAAACTATAATTCAAAGTGGAAAAACATGATGATGTAACAGGAGGAAGCTCAAGAAACAAGGAGAGACTGGGATTTTGCATGCAGACCTTTAAGGAGAATAACAGTAATACAGAATATTATATTCATAAAGTAGCAGAAAGTATTCTAAGAACTAAGCCAACATGGGAGTGGAGAAAGGAGATTCTGCCAATAGGGATGACTACAGTTAGAGATCCAAACAATAGGCAAGAGAAGGCTGGAATTTATTGGAGAAAAATGGCAAAGTAACCAAGGCAAAGAAAAAGAAATGGGGGGGTCCTAAATGAAGGACCAGCACTGGTAGACTTTTTGTACAATCTAGAACAGAAGTTGCCATTAAGAATGTAATAATTTATACAGCATATAAAATATTGCATGATAACTATAAGAATAAATCAGAGGAGGTTAGAAAGAATTGGGAAGAGAGACTGGATAAGCAATTCACAAAGAAACAATGGGAGGATATAAGTATGTCTCCCAAATATGCAACAAAGTCTATAATATTTAGGATCTTTGCTTGGAAGTGTTTACATAGGTATTTTTATACCTCACGTAGACTCCAAAGATTTTTCCTCAGGTAGACAGCAAATGCTGGAGGTGTGATGAGGAAGAAAGAGTTAACTGGGAACATATTTTCTGGGAGTATAATGAGTTGGCAGACTTTAACGATTTCTTGCAGACTACTCTGTTGGAGATATTGGGTGAGCAAACTGGTGTAATTAAAGAAATGATTTTTTTTGAGCTATGATACAGAATTGGAATTGCATAGTAAGGCCTTGATGAGTCTAATTATGATAACTGCCAAAAAAAACAATTAGTAGAAAATGGAAATCAATATCTAAACCAACTTTACTAGAAGCAGCAAAGATAGTAAAACAAATAAAACAACTGGAATTGAGATCTTTAAAAAAGGGTAGGTACACATTTCAAGAGGAAAAATAGGGAATTGTGGGATCAATTTATGCAGAGGAGGAACAAGGTCTAAAAGAAGGCAGGATTTGAATGAACTATGTAATGTTTGACTGTCAATGATTGGACATATTATAAGTGATGTATAATGTTTGCAGCTACAGTTGTATCAGCATGGTTTGTAATGTATAATGTTTGCAACTGAAACTGTGCCAGTATAGTTTATTTTCATTTATATAGATATAAAATTGCCTGTGTCAAAAGTGATAATTTAACAAACATGCTTCTTGTTTAAAAAAAAAAAGGATGACTTCCCTGCTTAGTTTAGCAGAAGCACATTGGTGTCAAGCAGGAATGGAAATCAAACCAGAAGAAGATAAAAATCAGGCAGTGACTGAATGTGCCAAAAAAAAAAAAAAAAAAAAAAAAAAAAAAAGAAGAAATAATATGATGAAGGATCAGATGAGAAGGCAAGAAATGTGGAAAATGTATAACTATTGTTGCAAGTACAGAAAACTCCTGGAACAGCTTCATGTTGATCAGAATCTAATGCAGGAATGTTTTGATTGAATTTAAACCATAAGATGAAAGGTTAATATTGGCAGCCCAGGACAGTGAACTACGCATATGTTGGTTTACAAACTCCATTGAAAATGTCAGAGAAACAGACAAATGCAGGTCTTGTAAAACATAATTAAAAACAGTTGCACATCTTGTTGCTGGGCATGATACACTAATGGCAGAGGGCCTGTGTACTGAAACGTATAATAATGTGGCAAGACTGTTGCATTGGAGATTGTGCAAACATTATAATATTTGTAGTAGCTGAGAAGCATTGGAAACATGAGCTACAAAGCAGTATAGAAAATGATGAAGTTTATATCATATGGGATCACTCATTACCAGCAGCTGAAAAAATAGATGTGAGAAAACCAAATATAGTGGACCATGAAAAGAAGACAAAAGTACCCTTGATCATGAAATTGCTATACCCAGTGATTACAGGGTCTTATATACAGAGAAACACAAAGTCATAAAATGCCAGGATTTGTAGGCAAAAATGAGGACAATGTGGAAGACGGATACCCAGTCAGTTCCAATAGTAACAGGAGCAACGGGTCTTATAAAAAAGAATTTACAGTCATATTTAGATATGTTACCAATACATGTAACTCTGTATGAATTGTAAGAGTCAGTTCTAGGCACACTGCAAGTGCTTTGAAGAGCACTTTTGGCTAACATCAAAGACTGAATCAATACTAATTTCATGAACTTTAATCATACTTTGACTTAGGAATGGGGTCTTTTACCATCATGGTATTAGAAACCCAAAAGACCTGGAGAAATTAAAATGTGTGTGTACGTAGTCTTCCACTTATAGGTGATACATTGATATACCTAAAGAAAGACAGCCACAATAATTTCACTACAGAAAAAAAGCAAGATTACTATAGATCCATATCTCTTCTCTAGCTACTCAATGAGATAATTGAAAAGTTGTTTGCAAACAACTAACTTACTTGAACTAAAATGAGCATAATTCCAAAGCAGAAGATAGCACCATCACTACCCTTTTGTCATTCACAGACTTTGGGTTGTCAAGGATTATCTTTAGGAAGATATTGACTATCATACGAAGTGTCATATTAAATCAATTGAGTTACTAAAATTATTCTGCAAATGCTTGCAGTTCATTTTCAAACTATTTGTCTAACCACACATTTAAGACATTTGGCAAAAAAGGTATTAGTCCCACGAAAGAATATAAGCTGATTCTTGTCTCTTTCTCTAGGCCTGGAAAATAACACAAATCCAGCCCAACTGCTGACTCTAAATATAGCCCTAATGATTCCATATAAGGTACCCCCTTTTCACTATATACAATTTAGCTTTGAATTAGATAATGTTAAAGTGGCAGTACAAAAAAGTAGGTTGTATTCCTCTCTGCTGCAATGCAACAAGCTAGCCTGATAATTATTTACATTTTTGCCAGGTTAGGTCACTTATCACAAGTGACCACTTTCAGCCTTAGCCCTGGTGTATACAAATGTAAGTTACAAAACAGTGGCACAATGCAAATAAAATGCTGCAGTGATTAATCAGTTGAATACAAACTGCATCACTGAAAAAAACAAATAATTGCAAACAAAGACTGATTGCAATAATCATTAGTTACACAGAGTAATATAAATGCTATTTGCATTAACAACAAGGGCTATGTTAGAAGAGAAAGAAGGAAGAATGAGGCTATATATAATATGTACAAGGTTTTGCATGGTCACAAAGGAGGTAGCAATGTAGTGATGCCTTATATAACACTGGCATTATAATAGGTTGCAAAGCTTATTAGTTGATATAGCCTGTGGGGAAATATTTGAGTGTGCTTGTTGGTGCAGGTATGATTTCATTTGGGATCTGAAGTGAGTGTATCTGTTGGGATCTTTTAAGTAGTCAAGTAGTGATTTCCAAAGTCTGTGTGGTAGTAGAGGGATGTTATAGCTAATACCCTACAGTTTAGTTCTTGAGGTTTTTAGAATGGGGCCTGATTGGGAATGTGCTCTGAGGTTGTATATGGGAATGACGATAGTCTGTCAACAAGGGATATGAAAGTGTCAAGGTGTATAAACTTGAAAGCGAGAGACCTTAGCAGCAGATCTGCCCTTTGTTTTACTGGAAGCCACTTAGCTTTTAGTATAGTATGAAAATAGCATTTAGATCTATGGGAGGTAGTGATGAAATGGCAGATTTTTATTAGACAGTTATTGGAGGGTTATCATATTTTTTGCCCAAGGCTGCAGTAATCATTAAAAAGCCATGCTTTACCTGAGCAAAGGGAATTCCTTTATCTAAACAACTGTTTTTCTTTTGTCTTTCTATACAAACCTCTGGAGGAAAATTATTTAGTACCAAGAGACTGAAAACTATATTCTGATTTTGAGGTTATCTCACTGGAACATGACACTGGGCTTCAATAGTTAGGAATGACCTGTTGACTCCACCCTGTCACTTCCTGCATACCTTAACACAGTACGTAAAGTTCTTAAACGTTTAAAGCCAATTACAGACCATAGAAATTATTGTCTTACCTTATCTCATCCAAAACATCCTTTGCTAAAAGGTATTTCTGGGAATGCGACTGAGCTTTCCACTTTTCCACTAAGCACACCTTAGCTAATGTTCTTTCTTTTGCCATCTCTGCTTCTCCATCTGTCTGACAATGTGTCCTTGTGTGCACAGCCATGTGGAATTATTTTTACATTTTCTGGCTACTTTCAGCAAGGCCCTGCACCAAACTCTTACCCTTATCACCATTATCCATAAGAGTCTCTTTGGTCATTGCATCACCTCTACCAGCACCTTATCCATACCACTAACAACTCCATTTTATACTCAGTTTATTATTTTTATGTTGTTAACGGCTGGTTTATTTATTTATTTGTATTTGTTTTCCAGGGTAGAGCACTGATCTCCATGGACTTTTTCACACTCAGCCCTGGGGGGTCCATGGAGATCAGTGCTCTACCAGGTTAGGTCACTTATCACAAGTGACCACTTTCAGCCTTAGCCCTGGTGTATACAAATGTAAGTTACAAAACAGTGGCACAATGCAAATAAAATGCTGCAGTGATTAATCAGTTGAATACAAACTGCATCACTGAGAAAACCAAATAATTGCAAACAAAGACTGATTGCAATAATCATTAGTTACACAGAGTAATAGAAATGCTATTTGCATTAACAACAAGGGCTATGTTAGAAGAGAAAGAAGGAAGAATGAGGCTATATATAATATGTACAAGGTTTTGCATGGTCACAAAGGAGGTAGCAATGTAGTGATGCCTTATATAACACTGGCATTATAATAGGTTGCAAAGCTTATTAGTTGATATAGCCTGTGGGGAAATATTTGAGTGTGCTTGTTGGTGCAGGTATGATTTAATTTGGGATCTGAAGTGAGTGTATCTGTTGGGATCTTTTAAGTAGTCAAGTAGTGATTTCCAAAGTCTGTGTGGTAGTAGGGGGATGTTATAGCTAATACCCTACAGTTTAGTTCTTGGGGTTTTTAGAATGAGGCCTGATTGGGAATGTGCTCTGTGCAAAAAAGTGAAGTTCTGTCCTTTGTACTGGCCGTGGGTATGTTTCAGCCTGCCAAATCTGATGCTTGTACCAAAAATGTCCCACTTTAGGCATTTGAAAAGGTGGCAACCCTATGTCTGGTTAAGTGACTTTCTCAGAGTCACACAGCTAGGCAATAGAAACTGAGGGAATCAAACCTCACACCACTGGACCACAGGAAACAGTGACCATTAGCATCTACTTATTCTTCCCCATTTATGTTAATATCTTCCATGTCTTATTCTATTAAGACTCCACCCATCTAGGGAATGTCTTATTCACTACTACAACCTCCATCAGGAAAAAATGTTCTCTACAGTGCCATATACTCCAGGAGCAGACCCTTTGTTTATTTGTTGAAAGTCTTCCTACACTTTGTCCTAGATAACATTCTGTACGCTATGATTACCTCCCTAAACCACACTTGACTGTCTCAGCCACCAATATGTTTATGTGACAGAATCTCTTCAACCATTCTGTGTCATCAGCTTGTGCCATTAGTACCCCGTCTTTGACATCAAATGAAATCCATGTGCTGCTTAAGATACCTTCTTGTGTCATACAACAAATGACGGTCCTCTTCCTTGTTCCCCCACCATATCAGACAGCTGTCTCCTGTAAGGCACATACAGCCTTGTCTTCCTAATCAGAAATAAAAAAGATCCCTGGCATTCCTGTAAACCACAATGTCATCCCTGTGGTCTATTGTCCTATGGGAATCCCTCATAGTTTCCCCTCTGTTCCCTAAGTCTTATCAAACACACCAGAGACAAACCTATTCTTGTTCCTAAACGTAGCTCTAAATACTACCCACCATTGTACTCAGTCAGCATAAAACTCATTACACAGATGGTCAACGCACAACAACAATTCAAAATAGCCAATGTACAGAACCTTGGGGGAGGTGGCTGGCCAAAACAAGATGCATGTCTAAAATAGTTCTTACAATAGACACAGGTTTAAAGTGCATGTTTATTCATGTTTTTGTTGCAAGTCCTGTCAATTTATTATGGCAGCAATTACAGCTATTACAACAGAGCAAGAACAACTCCTTACGCAATTTGAACAAGCCTCCTCAAAGGAATGGCTCCTTATTCTGTTCAAACACATGTCCATGGTCATCTCATAGGGGAAGACCTACAATTCTCATGCCATCCAACAACAAAATAAAATGAAGTGAGTTAACTGGTGCTAGAGACTCTAAAGAAGTCATCTGGCATATTACAAGAAAATTCAACTTCATCATCTAATGACTTAGCTGCTATGCAGTTCTGCATTGATAAGTAGGAGAGAAAGTACAATAACCCAGAAAAAGATCCCACTGAGTGAATGTGTAGGTTAAAGGTGTTCCAGAGATAACAGCTGATAAGGATTATTTTTTAAATACCTTTTCAGTTCAGTGACACATATGCTTAGTTTGTTGAACTCTTCAACTAGGAGGGTTCACAGAGTTGGCTCATCAGGAAAAGTTCAAATCTTCTTCTTTTGGCTGCTCCCGTCAGGGGTCATCACAGCAGATCAACTGTTTCCATTTCTTCCTGTCATCTGCATCTTGCTCTGTTACACCAACCATGCATGTCCTCTCTCACCACATCCATAAACTTTATCTTAGACCTTCCTCTTTTCCTGTTACCTGGCAGCTTCATCCTTAGCATCTTTTTCCCAGTATACTCTGCATCCCTCCTCAGCACATGTCCAAACCAACGTAATCTTACCTCTCTGGCTTTGTCTCCAAACCTTCCAACCTGGGCTGACCCTCTAATATACTTATTCCTAATCCTGTCCATCCTCATCACACCCAGTGCAAATCTTAACATCTTCATCTCTGCCACGTCAAGCTCTGAATCCTGCCTTTTTGTCAGTGCCACTGTCTCCAACCCATATAACAAAGCTGGTCTCACTACCTTCTCATAGACCTTCCCTTTCACTCTTACTGGTACTCGTCTGTCACAAATCACTCCTAACACTCTTCTCCATCCACTCCATCCTGCCTGTACTCTCTTCTTCACCTCTCTTCCACACTCACCATTACTCTGAACTGTTGATTCCAAGTATTTAAACTCTTTCACCTTCGCCACCTCCATTCCCTGCATCCTCACCATTCCTCTATCCTCTCTCTCATTCACACACATATATTCTGTCTTAGTCCTGCTGACCTTCATTCTCTTCTCTCTAGAGCATATCTCCACCTCTCCAGGGTCTACTCCACCTGTTCCCTACTCTCACTACAGATCACAATGTTATCTGCAAACATCATAGTCCACTGGGACTCCTGTCTGATCTCATCTATCAACCTGTCCATCACCATTGCAAATAAGAAAGGGCTCAGAGCTGATCCTTGATGTAATCCCACCTCCACCTTAAACGCATCAGTCACTCCCACAGCAGACCTCACCGCTGTCACACTACCCTCGTACATATCCTGTACCACTCTTACATACTTCTCTGACACTCCCGACTTCCTCATACAATACCACAACTCCTCTATAGGCACCCTGTCATATGCTTTCTCTAAATCCACAAAGACAGAATGCAACTCCTTCTGACCTTCTCTGTACTTCTCCATCAACACTCTCAAAGCAAACATCGCATCTGTAGTGCTCTTTCCTGGCATGAAACCATACTGCTGATCACTAATCATCACCTCCCTTCTTAACCTAGCTTCCACTACTCTTTCCCATAACTTCATGCTGTGACTGATCAATTTAATCCCTCTGGAGTTACTACAGCTCTGCACATCACCCTTATTCTTAAAAATCGGTACCAAAACACTTTTTCTCCATTCCTCAGGAATCCTCTCGCTTTCCAAGATTTCATTAAACAATCTAGTTAAAGTTCAAATGGCATGTACTTATTTCTCTGCAATCAGCTAGAACCAGGGACTGGTTCAAATCCAGCATTTGGAGGCACAGTGGTTTTCCATGGGGTAAGCACTTATTTTTCTACTTTGTGACTGATTACTCCCACTTGCTGTATAACATGAGGAGGACAATGCTACCATTGGCAGCAGTTTGATATTTAAGTTGTAGGGAGATGGTTATTTATCCAGCACTCTTGGTGGCCAGTAAAGGTGGGGCTAAAGACGTCCTGCATAATGTTACAGAGGCAAGTTATTTCATGGCAAGTATGAAGCAACAACTTTGGAATGAAGGTTTCACAAGATGGGGGCCACTAGACTGACAAGGAGATGGAATGGGAAATGGCACATGTAAAAGGCCATGCCCTTCCTCCCCATTTAAAACAGCTGGCCTGAAAAAGAGGAAATCTGTTAGAAGACTTAGTGAAATACCTGTGAGAGGTGATAGAGTGAAGTTCCAGCCCAGCATCCCATTACAGAAATCAACATATAGTACTGATTCCCCTGCTAGACCTCATCAGTCAGCAAGCTGTGGTATTAACCTTCAGGAGAGCAGGATTGAACTTTGTGCTGCACAAGGCTTGGATGAAGATGAACATGTATTTCATGAACTGTCTGCTTTCAAGGCTTGGAATTAGCAAGGTCCCAGAGACAGGCATAAATCCTTGGACTTTGGCACCTTGCTGGAAAAGAACAACACTTCAAATGGCAATGCTTGGATCATTGAACTCTGCAAATGAGCATTGGTGGTCTACCAAGGGACTGGAAAAGTTAGAGAAGAACATGACTCAGGAGTCCTTGACACACTCTGTTTCCCTAGTCTTTTCTTAA